>NC_053024.1:606704134-606799030 GCF_003073215.2 Triticum urartu
GGTACTCTACCGGAGGGGGAATCGATCACGGAGGGCTTCTACATCATCCTTGTTGCCCTTTCGATGATGCGTGAGTAGTTTACCACAGACCTACGAGTCCATAGCTAGCAGCTAGATGGCTTCTTCTCTCTCTTTGATCTTCAATACCACGTACTCCTCGATCTTCTTGGAGTTCTATCCGATGTAATCTTCTTTTGCGGTGTGTTTGTTAGAATCCGATGAATTGTGGGTTTATGATCTGAATATTTGTGAATATTAATATAGTTTTCTCTGAACTCTTTTGATTGTTATAGCTTTGTATTCCTCTTCGGTTTATCCGTTTGGTTTGGCCAACTAGATTGATTTATCTTGCAATGGGCGAGGTGCTTTGTAATGGGTTTGATCTTGTGGTGCTCCAACCTAGTGACAGAAAGGGAAAGGACACATATTTGTATTGTTGCCATTAAGGATAAAAAGATGGATTTATTCATATTGCTTGGATTTACTTTGTCTACATCATGTCATCCTGCTCAAGGCCTTACTCTGTTTTTATTAACTTAATACCCTAGATGCATGTTGTATAGCGGTCGATGGGCGGAGTAATAGTAGTAGATACAGGCAGAAGTCGGTCTACTTGTCTCGAAGGTGATGCCTATATACATGATCATTGCCTTGAATATCATCATAACTATGCACTTTTCTATCAATTGCCCAATAGTAATTTGTTTACCCACCGTATGCTATGTGTTCGAGAGAGAAGCCTCTAGTGAAAACTATGGCCCCCGGGTCTACTTTTATCATTTATAAAATCCAAAAATACTTTGCTGCACTTTTTATGTTTTATTTTATTTTGCAATTTACTTTATCTATCTACCACTACGAGATTTGATCCTTGCAAATAACCGCCAAGAGGATTGACAACCCACTTGTTTGTGTTGGGTGCAAGTATTTGCTTTTGTGTGTGCAGGTGCTACCAATGAGTTTTTGTGTGGTTCTCCTACTGGATTGATAATCTTGGTTCTTAACTGAGGGAAACACTTATCTCTACTATACTGCTGCATCATCTCCTCTTCGAAGAAATCCCAACGCAGCTCACGAGTAGCAAAAACCAGCAACATACTTTTAAGGGCGTAACTAAATTTCCTCTACGGACGGGATTATCAAAGTATCATCAACATATTGGACAATAGGGTAATCTTGGTCATGGCAAGGGATTGGGAGCTGCAACACACACCTCTAGTGCATGTCATTAACCAACAACTGAAGCTGATTAGCTGCAAGTACAAACAACAAAGGAGATAAAGGATATTCCTACCTAACACCCCTCTTACAACAAACTACTTCCCAGGAACACGATTCAAAAGAACATATGATGTTCTAGTGGATAAAAGCTGCTCCACCCAGCTAATCCATTTAGAATCACAACCTTCGTGTTTGTGAGTCTCCAAGAAGGTTGAATGCTCAACAGAATGAAAAGCCTTTTCAAAGTCCAATTTCAGAATTAAAATGGTTGATGGCACCGATGGGGGTATTCAAGTGTCCAACCAATGCAATCTTGTATTGTCCTGCTCGTAATAAAACCATATTGATTTTTGTGAATGCATCTCATATTATCCTTCTGAAACATGTTACGAGCAATCTTTGACAACAACTTCAAGCCCATGCTAGTAAGACAAATTGGCCTATAACCCCCTACCGTCTCGGGTGAAAGCTTCTTGGGAATTAGGGTAATATAAGATCCATTAATATTATTTAACCTGGCGTTCTCCTCATAGAAGGACTAAGCAAGAGCATAGAATTCTTTGCAAACGATGGGCCAACATTTCCTAAAGAAAAGGCCATTGAAGCCATCAGGTACTAGGGCCTTGTCAATAGGCATATTCTTGATAATCAGATCCATTTCATCATTTTCAAAAGGCTTTATTAATTCATCCAGTCCATCCACATGGTTGAGGAGAGAATTTAAATCAAATCCCATATTAATTCCTTTAGCAACCCCCATCCTCCCCTTAAAACTAGACCAAATAACACCTCCACCTAGCTATGATCAGAAATCATAGTCCCATCGGTAAGCTGCAGAAGACTGGCAATGGAATTCCTGCTGAACCTCTCAGTTGCTATAGCATGAAAGATTTTGTATTCTCCTCCCCCACCTTGATATACCTAATGGTACATCTCTTTTTTTTGAGAAAACACAAAGACTTGGTGTTTCTTTTCATTGAAAGGGGGAGAAGTTACATGCCTCCTAGGAGGGGGGTTTACAGTTTATCTTACAGTGATCTTGGTGGACATCCCAGGTGCTTGGGATCACCAATCGATGGCTTGAAGCCCCAGCCTCAACCCATAGGGCGACCTCTGCTTTGCTTCTCTTTGTTAGTTGGTGGACGGATGGTTGATCCCCATCGAAGACACAAGCATTTCATTGTTTCCAAATCATCCATCCCATCAGTAGCAAAGCATCGCAGTTGCCAGTCCCTTGCGAAGCGGTTTGGGGGTCGTCGCCTTGACAGCAAACCACCATCCGGAGATGGAGGCATCCCGGTTATGTGGTCTGCACATCATCCTTAACCAGACAAGGGTATCATGCCATACCTGCCACGAGAAGGGGCATGAAACTAGTAGGTGGCGCATCGTCTCTGGTTCCTGGTCGCAAAGGACGCAACAGGGGTGGTGCTGCAGGCCACGGCGTTGCAATCTCTCAACAGTCCAACGCCTATCCAGGTTGGCGAGCCAATGGAAAAACTTGACTTTTGGTGGCGCCCAGGTCTTCCAAATCAATGCCGAGGCATTGCAGCTGGTATTGAAAAACTTCACTTTTGGTGGCACCAAGGTCTTCCAGATCAATGTCGAGGCGCTGCAGCTGGTACATCTCTTTTTTATGCAACAAATGTTCCACATGCAACTTAATAATCTTCCTAAATTGAACTCCTGCCTATACAAAGGCCTCAATTCCTCCAAATTATTTGGAATAACGATGACCTTGTTACACTTACTTATTAGGAGCTTCATTCTAGCAATGCTCAATTGCCATTTCTTCAAATCCTGCCTAAGAGATTTCAGCTTATGCGATATGAGTCTTTCTGGATGGCCTCTCCCAAGACTACTTGATACAATCAAAAAAAACCTTCAATTTCCACCCAATAATTCTCAAACCTGAATAAGTTAGATATATGGATGGAGATTGTAATCCTAACTACATAGGCAACATGATCACAAAACAACATTTCGATACCAAAGGTAATCAAAACTTGAACTATTTTATTGAGAACCTGGATGATTCCGCCATTCTGGTTCAGGATCAAAATAGTATGGTTACAGACCAAAAAAGAAAAAGAACAAAAGAAAAGTCGCATCCTCTATGCACTTCAAAAGTGCAGCAGAATACACAACACAACAGGCTTCGTACGTTGCTTCATTCTTCTCAGCTACAACGGAAGCAGGGGCTATTCACCATGGACCAGTATAAGGTCCTTATTACTGCCACGCATCATCATCCATCACCTCTTGATCACGTCTCCTCTTCATGGAACAGGGCAAGCCGAAATGCCCCAGATCTCCTTCGCATATTGGTCGATGGTGCGGTCGCTGCTGAACTTGCCGCTTCCAGCCGTGTTCAAGATGGACATCTTGATCCATTTCTTCTTGTCCCTGTCATGGAAACATGAGTTAAGGATTCAGCATTACGATATTCAGCAAACCCCTGTCATGGGAACTGCAATGGTATTTAGTTCTAGAATTCAAAGCATCAGCCCAATAGAAGGGATATTGTGTTTGTATCCTTACTTGTAGGCTTCATCAACCCGGGCCTGTGCATCAATGTAGCTTGGGAAGTCATAGCCAACAAGGAAGTAGTCACCACGCCCAAATCCAGTGTTCCCTTCAAGGGAATCCAAGAGAGGAGTGTAGTCGTAGGTGCCGAAAGCACCACTCCTGATAAACTGCTTGGCTTCTTCGAAGCGTGGGTCTGGCTTGAACTGTTCATAGCGAGACAAAGAATAAGTTAATAGCCCATCTGATCGTGACTTGGTGAGAATATATACTGAAATCAGTAGACTATGAACACCACAAATAGATTAGCTATTTGCAAGTCTGGCTAGCCTAATATTGTAATATTGCATATAACTAACACGCAATCTACTGGAAGATATCTTACCAAGCCATTTTCTCTATCCTTCCTCAGACCAGCAACCTGATCTGCTTTGGCACCGAAAAGGAAGAAGTTGTCTTGTCCCACTTCTTCTCTGATTTCAACATTGGCTCCATCGAGAGTTCCAATGATAACACAGCCATTCAGAGAGAACTTCATGTTACTTGTTCCACTTGCTTCCATGCCTGCAGTACTGATGTGCTGTGACAGTTCACTGCCAGGAATGAGCACTTCAGCCACTGATACATTGTAGTTTGGAATGAACACCACCTGGAGGAACAAGAACCTCGTATTAAATCATAAAACACAATCGAATGTCAAATTAATATTTCAGTAATGTTCATTCCACAAGAATTATATATATTAGGATTAGATGAAAATTGCCAACGAAGAAGTGAATGCTGTACAGTCGATACCTTCAGATATTTGTTGACGTCAGCATCGTTGTTCACCACAGCACCAACATCATTTACCAATTTCACTATTCTTTTGGCGTTGGTGTATGTTGCAAATGCTTTCCCTCCTACCATGACAGTGCGCGGTGTAACCTTCTGCCTGTCTGCTGCGCTCATTTCCTAACATGATACATAAGCCTATTCAGGACCATAATACTGAATATTTTCCATCTAATGGAGACATGGTAAAGCTATAAGAATAGGGGCAATTCCAAGAAAGAAGCCAAACCTTTAACTTCTTGTATCTGTACACAGCTCCCAAAATGTTCATCAGCTGTCTCTTGTATTCGTGGATGCGTTTAATTTGTATATCAAAAAGGCTATTTGGGTCAATTGTAACACCAGTCACATCCAATACATGCTTGGCTAGGCGCTTTTTGCTGGCCAGCTTGGCTGCTGCCCACTCAGCATGTAGTTTTTCATCATCTGCGAACTGTTAAAAAATTCAGTTATACTGTGATAGTGTGATGGGCAATAACAAAAAGAGATGGAAGATTAGAAGCATGCACACATACTTTCCGAAGCCCGGTGAGAAGATCAAGGTTGCTTGTCCACTGATCTGTTTTTAGCCATTTAGTGACTATTTCACTCAACTCAGGGTTGCAAAAACGGAGCCATCTACGTGGTGTAATTCCATTAGTTTTGTTCTGGAATTTGTTAGGCCAAATAGAGACATAATCTGCAAACAGCTCTTGTTTCAAGATGTTGCTGTGCAACTCGGCCACTCCATTCACCTGTCAGAAGAATTTAGTACACTTCATTATGGTCTACCTCATATGATACAGGAAGGCAAATCGAAGCTGGAATAGCACAAAAAGTACAGAACAGAGAGCTCCAGAACCAATTGAAGCGCCCATAAATTACATTTTAATAAAAAATCTTAGCAAGTTAGCATAAAGAAGCAAGCAAAATAATGGGATTACAAGCAACGTTTTCTCAGAGAATGAGTGAGATACAGTAAATTGCAAAATACATAAATAAAGTAATCATGGTCAAGTAGGAGGATATTCACTATGCCTTTATTATCTTAAAAAGAAAGACAATGTAAAATGGTCCAGTAGGAGTACAGAGACAAAACTACCGTGTAACGGGCTGTAGAACATGAAAAATGAAATAACAGGATGCAGAACATGGCAATGAAATAGGAATACCGTATGCCCAGCCACAACACACAAATTCGCCATCCGCACTACTGGCTTCTCGGGATTGTTATCTAAAACCCTCATCGATTCGATCTTTCCCTCCATATCCTTCCGGGTGGAGATTACCATTTCTCTAAACTGCAAGCAAATGCACAACTTTGTCATTTTGTGCCATAACTGTTGTGTACTGAAAGAGTACATACGGCTTGACAGTTACCCGCTTGTCAATTTCCTCAATGATTTCCATGTGACGTGGAAGCAATTTCCTCATTACAGCCTGTGACCATTTCTCAAGAGCTTCAGGAAGAACCGTGTGATTGGTGTAAGCAACCGTCCTGGACCATGAGACAAATTTGTAAATAAGTATGTAAAGGTAATAATGCAAATTTAATATTGGTGAAAATCTCACTTATTTGTGACAGCCCAGGCTTCGTCCCAACCAAGTCCCTCCACGTCCATAAGCAACCTCATTAGCTCAGGAATGGCAAGAGTTGGATGAGTGTCATTCATTTGAACAGCAACTTTGGAAGGGAACTCACTCCACTTCCCTGAAACTCTGTCAGCTTTTCTTTCTTTGAATCTGAAAATAATATCCTGGAAAAAAATCATAGTCAGTTATGCTTGTCAATATTTATCGTGGAGGACCAAACGAAAAGATATTGAGAAAAGACGAAATAAAACCACGTTGTAACTGCGTAAAAATAGGAAGGATAATTTAAATGTAATGGGACTCAGAAGTCTGGTCATGATAATGATAATAGTGATACAGGTTTTCTTAATGAACCTTGATCATGCATTTTTCTCATGCAAGATGGTGGAAATTTGATGCAGCGTGCAACAATACAAGAAGACTTGTAACAATGCAAGTATCTCTAACATCATTTCTCAACCAAACAGAAAAGCACAAGCTGGCCATAGGTGCACCTTCCTTTTACAGTAACCATCATACCAAATGAAACTAACTACATAATTACCTGAAGTGATGCGCTGCAAAGGAAATACTGCTGCTTTAATCTCAGAAGCTTCCCTTCTTCTGTAGCATCACCAGGATAGAGAACAGCACATATCTACAGGATATACAATATAATTTAAATCAAGTTAGTTAATTCATGAAAGACGAAACTGGAGCCAAAAGATACGACAGTTATTTCTGGCTTACATATAGGCATTGATAGCAGATGACAGATAGGAAACACACATAATCTTCAACTTATTAACTAGGATGGATTAACACCTCACTTATAGTCACATCTAAAAAGCATGTTAAAACCACAATAGATAACCTTTTAGCATTATTTGTGATCAAGTTGTTTGATGAGACGGTTAGTGCGTGAAATCTATAGGAAAACATGGCTATCACACAGGGCAGACTGTATTGGACGTTCTTGCTTTAAAGAAAAAATAAAATTACTGGTTTAGTATATGATGCCATCGATCAGGAGCAGTATTCACAAAGTTAAAGGCGCTCTTGATTTATCATATACGAGCAATTGAGTGACTCAGTTTAGGACTTGCACATCACCTGCTGTGCCCTCGAGTGAAGTTGAGCAGCTGACTCATACTGGCCATCATTGAACTGAAATAAGTTGAAATCCTCAGCAGTAGCTGTTGCATCCCAAAGGCGAAGACTGATTGCATTTTTTGTCTTGTACCCAGGAATTGGCACATCATAGGCTAAAGCGTTCAGAACTTCTCCACCGGCCCATTTCCGCCTATCACATGATAAAGCAAACAAACATATCAATTAGAGGGACACAAAAAGGCATTGGCATAAAAACCAATAAAATGAATAAATAGCGAGTCTGTGATAATGGATCCAGTCTATGTACAAGAACTCTGATAAAAGCATCACCAAATCTAGTTTTTTTATCCCGTCTGATGTACAACAACTCTGCTTAAAGCATCGCCAAATGTAGTTTCATGCATGAACATTCATTCATACACGCTCAAATTTTTTGGACCAAAAAAAAACACATATTCAAAACATTTGATCAAACAAACATGGAGTACAGAAGATCCTAAATCTGTAAATTAAAACACGGAAAAGAAATGCAGTTAAAGAAGCATCATACTATCGTTTTGAATTTAGAAGGCATCACGTCATAAAAAACTCCATCTCAAGCCATTAATCAATATTTTATCATTATAGCACTTGTCCAGGTGTCCATCTATGGCTTACTTTCCATCTGGCGAAATCTCGACATGGCCGAAAAATCTGATTGGGTATACAACATCATGCCTGACAATCTCCCATGGGCTAAACTTCTGAAAAATATTAAACAGCATAGCTATTATCGAGATCCAGATAAAAAAATTGTGAAGAATGATATGAGCATATAGAAATGGTACATCAAGCCAATCTTCAGCGATTTCTTCTTGTCCTTCCTTGGCAATGCGCTGCTTGAACAGGCCATAACGGTAACGAAGGCCATAGCCCCAAGAAGGCAAGTTCAGCGTTGCCATTGAATCCAAAAAGCAAGATGCAAGCCTGCCCAAGCCACCATTTCCCAGAGCCGCATCTCTCTCCTGAATTCAAGACAAATTCACACCATCAATTACTGGTGAAAAGAGGGTCCAGATGTTTCAGTCAAAAGCTTTATTAGCTATCCCGGTGCCATGAACCCATAATTAGCTTTTGGTAATAGATCTAGATTCATATTAAGTGGTGGTGCTTAACAGAGGAGAAAAATGTCAATCTTGCAGACCCTGGATCTGCTTGTGTTGCTATTGTAAACAACTGATTTTCAATTGTTCTTGCATAGTGCACCTTCTACGCCTTGCGCAATTCTTTTTGAGACATGCAGTGATCTACGCATTGTGTAGTGCACTTTCTTTTTGTTTGGTTAAATAATGGATCAAGAAATCTAAGCCAGCCAACCAGATACCTGAACCGCTTCTACAAAAAGCCACACAAAACGTAGTACTGGTACTTCAATTAGAAAATGTCACGGTCAAACAAAGCACTAATTAAATAATGTCACTCCCAAGAGTACGAAAATAGATAGCCTTAATTAAGCGAAGCACACTCCAATTTAGGACGAGAGGCACTTCGATCGCTCACCTGTCCAGCGATGGCCTCGAGCTCGTAGCCGAACTTCTTCAGGGCGTCAGCGTAGGCGCCGGTGATGGCGAGGTTGCCGACGGCGTTGGTGAGCGCGCGGCCCTGCAGGTACTCCATGGAGAGGTAGTAGGTCTGCTTGGGATCCGTCTTGTGGAAATGCAGGTAGGTGTCGTTCCATCTCTGCACACACAAAAGCACAGATCAACATTCCGCGCCGCAGCAGCGACGGAGGACGCGAGCGGGCGGCGCGAGATAGCGAAGGCAGCACCTGGAGGAGGTGGTCGCGGACGCTCTCGGCGGTGGCGTAGAAGGCCTGCTCGGGGCCGAAGGCGAGCGGCGAGAAGTGGGGGCTGTACTGCGCGTGGTAGGAGATGTTGCCGGCGATGGCGGAGGGGTCCTCCGACGCGGGGCTGGCCGCCGGCTTCACCTTGTCCGCCGCACTCATCGCGGGGTGGGGAATTGCGTCGAGCACGAGCACTCGGTGTGTGCGGGGGAGGTGGCGATAAGGCCTCGGGGCGGGCACCGAATGGGAACGGTAAACTCTGGAGGCCGGGGGGCTCCTTTTGTACCGAGTTCACGTGGCTCACGGCCGGTGAGGGCGACGGGATCCGAGAAACTGGGCGAGGCGAACGATTCTTGGAAGCTCCAGAGATATTTTTATTTTTCAGTGGTAGAGGAGTAAAAGCGGGAGAAAATGAAGGGCGCGTCGGTTGTTTTCTGGGCTCCCCTTGGATAGTTCTTTCTTTGGCTTCTTGTTTTGTGAGGTTATTTTCTGCTCTCTCTCTCTCTCTTTTCCATGAAAGGGTCAATAGGGTTTTTGTGAGTGAGCACAACAGACCGGAATACACAAATGTAGAGTTTCTTTGTGGTGGTTCAACGATCTCATTAGTTAAGAAAAATATTGGCCAGTTAATTAGAGAAAAAACCAAATGAAAATCGAGATACGAGCTCAACTACCAAATTAAAACATTTCGACTCATAATATAAGATGTTGTTACAACCGATTGTTATAACATCTTATATTATATGGGGCAGAGGGAGCATTTTTTAGAAGGAAAATAAGACCAGAATGAAAACCGGGAAACAAGCCCAGCTGTTGAGCCTCATGGACCATGACGTCCAAGATCAATGGCCGATCTAGTTACCCACACATAAGTCCATACGCCTTGCTAAGAAGAAAACGATCATCGAGGCTATATATGCACAATGTCGCCATCATGGTTCACCACCTTCAATCTAGCGACTCCGACTTCCTCTTAAATTTTCGCCAAGGGAACGATCACCATGACATTGTAACTAAATTCTGTGACTGGAGAGCAAAATTCTCAAATGTGGACTCGGCAGCATATCTCCTTTTGATCAGACGGTCCATTTCTTCTCAATGTTGCAAAGAGGTTCACATGTTTTCCCGAAGAGATGAAGAACACATGCATTTTTGTGCATGTTTCGGAAGGACTCTAGACTTGCCATGCTGACTAGCTCAAGACTAAGGGCCTCTTTTATCTACAGGATCTATGTAGGTACTCTCTCCGTCTAAAAATATTTGTCAAAGGAAAAGACATATTTTAGTTCTATATACATCTGTTTTTATTCATTTTTTCGACAAGTATTTCCGGACGGCGAGAGTATTTTAGAGCATTTGGTCCTAAGGATTCTTTTCTACGTTGGTTTGGTTTTTTTATCATAAGAAAGAATCTTATACGGTTTTTTTCCTGCATTACACTTAATCAGAAAAAAAAATATCCGGTCATATCTTTCGGAAAGAACCATTTTGTTTGAAAATTTGTACCCTAATCATTTTGCTTTTTATGTTGTGCAATCATACAAACTTCGCTGCAGACTAAAATTCTTGCATGAATGAAATTGTAATTCTACTGCTACTATATTGTTTTCGTTGTTTTATCATGCGGACCAAAGAGATGAAAAGGAACAAGTCCACAGGGCGTACACGATGGAGCTGGTACACCGGAGGGAGTGAGGGAGGGAGGAAGCAGGGCCTGGAGAGCACACGTGTCACGTGGGATGGTGTCTGTCAGGCCACGCTTTTTCCTGCGCCCCCGCTGGTAAATCGGGTAGTAATAAAGATGGATCGGGCCACCATTTTCATTTCCAGATTGGGCAGGAGTGCAGCTTGTCAGCTTTCCTATTTAAGTATGATATCCTGTGCTATCGGCCACCGTGACGCACCCAGAAGATTGTCTCCTGTAGCATGTACTCGTAGCATTGCTACTACCAGATCTGAACATCCGTTTCCCGAGTTCGTGTGCCGGGCTCCGTTCATTGAACTCCAGTACGCTGCTCGACACGGTCGTCAGCTATCCATCATCGTACGAATTTCGCGACCTGGCCACTTCATGAGGATGTGACCGATACATTCCCGAGTAAATGCTCTTCTGCATGCATATACTTACTACTCCGTTGTTAAATATAAGTTTTTAGATATTTCAAATAGACTACCACGTATGGATATATATATAGACAAATTTTAAAGTGCCAATTTACTTATTTTACTTTATATGTAGTCATTTATTAAAATTTCTAGAAAGACTCAAGAGCATGTCCTCGCGTCCCAACAAAGTCCTTCATGCGATTTTTCGGCCGCCGGCGTCGAAAAATCG
Organism: Triticum urartu; assembly: GCF_003073215.2. NCBI lineage: Eukaryota > Viridiplantae > Streptophyta > Magnoliopsida > Poales > Poaceae > Triticum > Triticum urartu. The sequence continues at coordinate 606,715,537 of NC_053024.1, forward strand.
GCCCAATAACATCATCAAAGGGCCTCTTCTCACCGCTTCGTCGTCCTTATCGTCTCGGTTCCTGTAGCAGAATCAATGCCAAAGCTGTCGCGCCGATCAGCCTCCTTCATTGATGCCTCAAGGGCGACGCAGTGAAGACGTGACGACGCGCGTCCTTCGCCCGCCATGCGTACACACGGCGGCCACGCGTACGGGCGGCACCTCCGCCTATATAAGTCGTCCCCAGCGCGCCGGTGACGCACAGGCTCTCCACCGCCGATGCCCTCGTTCCTCGACACCCCCGTTCCTCCCTCTCTTCTCACCGTTTCCAGTTCAACCATGGTCGAGCACTTTCCAGGCGATGGCGCGGCGGCGAACGGCTTCGGCTGCCGTCACCTTCACGAGGACGAAACTCGGCTCCTCTACGAGGACGAGTATCCGGTCCCACCGGACATGCGGGTGCCCGGGGCATGGAGGATCAGCGCCGGCGGGGTCCCGGTGCCACTGCCGCCCACCGGGGCGGCGCAGCGTGCGGAGATCGCGCGTATCCGCGCCTCTTTGCCGCAGGCGGCAAAGGAAGGTCCGCGGTACGTCCCCGACAGCCCGCTCTGGGAGCAGTACTTCCGGCACCGCCACACCGAGCAGCTTGAGGCCACCAACGGCGTCGTGCCCTCCGGAAGGCTCAACTCCGAAGGCCGCCGCCGATGGTGGGGCGTGCCCGGCTGCATGCTGGAGGCCGTCCTCGAGCACATCGAGGACGACAACAGGCCCAGGCTGGAGTACCCCTCTCCCCCGTCCTTCTCCCGCCGGCGTGGGAGCTCGTGGACGCCGAGGCGCATGGATCCGGGGGCGTCCTCCTCATCGTCCGACCGCTCGTCCGGCTCTCCCTGCCTCCGCCCCGTCAAGCCGGAGCCTCAGGACACGCCGGTCAGCCAGCGCACCCGCAGCTCCGGCGTCCGCATCGCCGACTCCTCCCCACCTCTAGCCGCCTCGTCCTCGTCAGGCCGAAGGAGGAGCCCGGCCTCCCCGCGGAGTACGAGGCCATTGTCCGGCGCGGCTTCTCCGACGAGGCCGCCCTAAAGTGGGCGCGGGACGACTACCTTCGCGATGAGATGATCCGGCAGCGTCGAGCCCTGGAGAAGATAGCCGCCCGCAAGCGTGCGCGCGAGGACGAGAACGACGTGGTGATCCTCGACAGCCACGAGGACGAGGACGCCCCCAGACCGTCCAACCCGCCGCGCCAACCTGGCGAGGGCTGCAGCAGGGACGACGGCCGCGGAGGAGGTGACGACAACGACGGCGGCGACTACACGAAGTTCTACAGGCTCCTCGGCATGTAGAGCTTCAAGGGCGGCGGGCGGCGAGGAACAGCAAGGGCAACGACGGGCCTAGTAGCGTTTTTTTTTCTTCTTTTGTAAAATATTTTAAATATGAATGAACTCGCCGAAGTTTGTGCTTATTTGCGCCTTGTTTGTGTCGAATTTTAGTTTTCAAAAAAATTATGGACACCGCGACTGGGGAACATTATGCCCCCAACACGCGGTTTGCGCCGATGCGTTCTCGGAGAACGATTTTTAGCGCCTCCTGTGGGAGATGCTCTAACAGAGGGAATATTTGCGAATCAACCTGTGGTTGAGTTGGTTAGGTGGACAGTGGTATCCTCAATCCACCAGGGTTCAAATCCTGATGCTCGCATTATTCCTGGATTTATTTCAGGATTTCCGGCGATGCGCTTTCAGTGGGAGGAGACGTTTCCGTCGATGACGAGGCGTCTATGGTGACTTCGTAAATCTCAAGATGATATGCCGGCTCTGTCTCTCGGAGATGGTCATAGAGATAAAGTGTGTGTGTGCGTTCATAGGGATGAGTGTATGCGCATGTATATGAATGCTTGTGTTTGTACTGATGTAAAAAAACAGAGGGAATATTTGGCATGGAACCGAAGAGAAATTATGATGGCCCCTGGAGATCCCGGGAACCTTTTGAACGTGACGTGACCGCGGCGGGGCCGAGACACTGTGCGGTCCACGGAACGCACGGGGACGAGGGGCCAGTTGCGCGGCGCTCTCGCAGTCCCATGTCTCGTACTACACGCGCGGGGAAGAAGAAGATGGGGAGGCCGCGGGGGTGTCACGTCCGGTTACGGCGCGAGGTCCGTGCTGGTCGTTCACTGAGCTGTCACGGACATGGGACCAATCTGGTGACGCGTGCGCGACAGAGTTGCCTCGGATCGTGTGCTTTTGGTTCCTTCACTCATCACCAAAATGGACGGTGCTGCGCGGTACTCGGATAGAGGATTTTCAGAGCCCGCCTTTGGCTGCCTCTCGTCGCTGGCCAAACGTAATGAAGCTCAAGCCACTTGCTGGAACTCTCATTCCGAGCCTGAATCTACGGTTTGTTGAGGCCTTAAAACTAATGCTGTACTTTACGTTTGAGGCACACTATCGGGTTGCGAAACCAATTGTTATCTTAGACATGAACAGGCTCACGTCATGACGGGGTCAACTTCAAACTACTATACTCCACCTTTTGTATATCACAAAAATATGATGTGGTAATAGACATCGACACGGTCTTTAAGATGTAATTTTGACCGCTAATTTCTATTGAGTATGTGTTCAAACCAAGCAAGCTAAATATTTAGAAATGCCTTTTCAAGATAAATTTATACACATGGTTTTCAATCTCCTAATCTAGATAATTGAAAGATATATGTGCTTGAAATTTTAAAGTTTAAACAAAGACATGTCCAAGACGTCATGATTTTGTGTTACAGAGGGATCAAGATGCTCCGATTTGGGAAAACTAGGTTATAGAGATCACACTTAAAATAATGTTCATTGATTGACCTTTTGCCATTAGGGTGTGATAGCCTGGCTTATTAGGGATGATAGACTACTCATATCAATAAGGAATTCCTTCTTTTCCGAAAGCCCATTCGGACAGAACTCCAAAGTTAAGCGTGCTCAGCTTGGAGTAGTGTCAGGATGGGTGACCGACCAGGAAGTTGCTCCCGGATGCACATGAGTGAGGACAAAGTGCGCAGAAAAGACTAGTATTGATCTGTGGGGCCAGTCTATATCCCGCCAGGAGTAACGACGTGGGTAGTTCGTACAAAGTTCAAATTGTTAGCATAGTCCTATGTTTTATGGAGGATGTTCGAATACCAAGACCTAAGGTCACAACCGTCGACGACCACAAAGGCCCCCTTTTACTCTTTTAGTTGGGATACAAAGTTCATAATCAACACTTCACCGACATTCACCCTTTACAGACTTCTTGGCTCATCCATGATTCAAATGATTCCAAGCAACGTCTACTTGTATAGAAGGTGCACACCCTATCTTTGGGAGGGACATGATGTCAAAAGGGGGCATGAAGTTTCTGCTCGCTAACTCATATGCACCCTCGTGAACAGTAAAATAAAAAATGAAAAAAATTGGGGACAAACATTGATAAATTTTCAATGTGCGTGCAAATTTTCATGACGAACAATTATTCCAAACTACTTCCGTAAAAAATGATGCTCCAGGAAACAAACTTTTGGAGCCTCAATTTTGTTTTTTTACGGGAGAATTTTGGAATGTTGTTTCTTCATGAAAATTTGTAAGCATGTACAAAATTCATCAATGTTTGTTCCAATAAAAATTCAGTTTATTTTATTTATTTATTTTAATGTTCACGAGGGTGGATATCAGCTCATGAGCAGAAGGGTACTTTTCAGTCAAAATTACCCTTTATTGTCATGCCATTAACACACAACAATTAGGGGACCAAACGGGAAATGATTCAAATTTAAGGCCAACATGTTCGGATATGGTTTAGGGTGACATTAAACAAAACAATAAATATTTCTCCATTTTTACATTTAGATGGGACTTCAGAATAGGCATGTTTGATGGGTAATATGTTCATTTTTTGACCCTTGATTATTTCCCTACAAAGTTGAATCCAAACTATTTTTTGAGCCACACGGTCCTATTCAATTGATGTATCTAACCGGAAAAAGAATTGGGCGATCTGCCACAGGAGAAAAAGCTTTGTTTTATCCTTCATGTTGAACGTCTCCTCCTCCTCCATCTCTCCTCTCTCCCCCAAAATCTCCCTCCTCTTCTAAGCTCCTCTCCTTCCTTGACCCTCTTCCAAAGCACCATAGATACCTTGTGGTGGAGATTGAGGGCACACCACCAAGCTCCGGGAAGATGTCAGGATTGCGGGGAACATATCCAAAGTCACCCAATCCGGTTATGTTGAAGGTCCCAGGAGCCAGATTCGTGGACCGCGAACCTGAATCGACAAAAATGAGTGCATTTGTTATTTGTGGATAAAAACTTGTATTACTTAGAGTCAACCTTACAAAGAACAATGACCTCTGGAGGGCCGTAGCCTGTCTAGACAAAAGTGAGTGCCTCTGTTGTTGATGGAGATGTTGGAAGTTTTTGTTGCATACTCAGAAAGTTTGATTTTGTCGATGTGTCTAAAATGTTGATGTGTCTAAAATGTTGTAACATAGTGAACGCCTTTTAACACAATCATGGGAGAAACATTGCAGTTATGCTAAAACTTTTGCATAGAGTTCTCTATTGCACGAAAAAAAAATCTCAAGCTCACAGTTAGATCAGACACATTCGGAGGAGTTGATCGATGAAACTATGAATTAACCAACGACTCAGGTATCATCGCTAGATGATCCATTTATGACCTTTGTTATGGGTTGTTTAGGAGTTAATGTCGCGAGACAGTTGTAATCAACCTATATTGAATAAATGGTTGTTTGAATCGGTTAACGCAGTCTAGATATTGTAGATAAACTTAACGATACCATGCGTGACCTCATAGTTAATCAATTCAAATCATTCCCGCAAAATAAAAGAAAGGGCTTTAATTAGTTTTGTTATTAGTTATGCCATACTATTTAACTTTTCCATTAAAAGTTTCAAGTATTTAAAATGCAATCCTTTAGTTAAACATGTAATTAAAAATGTCACTCAATAGTGTTACCGTTCGGTCAAAGGCCATTGGTCGGGGTGAAATGACCAAAATATCCTTGAATCTCATTTGTCAACATCCCTTCCGCAACTCACTGTAAGCGTGGGCCATAGTTTCAATATATGGAGAATGAAATTAGAAGCAAAAATAGCTTCGCCGCGAGTTATCGAATCTCCACATGTCATTATTTTTTCTTGTAGTTTTAATTCTCAGGTGTGATAACAATTACTCTCTCCATTCCACAATGTCGTGCGTCCGCGCTTCCCAAAATTCAAGTCTGACCGTAAATTTAACCAGCGAGACCAACTACGGAGGGAACAAAAATTATACCACTGAATTCGTATTTTTCATATGAATTCAGTGGTATAATTTTTTCTCCCGTCGCATTCGGTCTTATTGGTTAAATTTACGGTCAAATTTGAATCTCGGAAAACGCGGGCACACTACATTGTGGAATGAAGGAAATAGGACCCACAAGTTATAGCGGAGCGTTGACAAGTGGGAAGTGGGGTTTAGAGGTATTTTGGTCATTTCACGTCGGTCAATGACCTTCAAACTATAACGGTGTCGAGTAGTTGAAACTTTTAATGATAAAAGTGAGTAGTGTGACATGCTCCCTCCGCCAATCATGAAACGGAGGGAGTAACTAATGGCGAAAGTGATAAAACCCAAAAATAAAAATTCAAATCATGTTCATAGCCGCGTAGACAGTGACAAACATCCCGATCTTTCCTACTGTTCCATACACGACGACCCGTACGTGGCGGTGGGCCCATCTCGCCGCCTCGTTCCCGCTCCCGCGCCTGCGCCCGCGGCGCGCTGCTGCTCGTGCTGGAAGTCGCGCCTGACAGACCAGAGCACCTCGGCGCACCGCCGCATGGCCGGCCGCGCCGCGCGCTCCATGGCCGCGCACTCGGCCGCCAGCGCCATCACCCTCTCCACGGCCGCGACCGCCGCGCTGGTCCTGCGCATCCGGGGGTCCATCGCCACCACCACGTCGCCCTCCCTGCACTTCCGCAGCGCCTGCGTCCACACGGTAATTCCGTCGAACACTTTACTCGCAGTCCCTTTGAACGCACAAAATGTTAGCTAGGGGTGGAGATTTTTTACCCATTCGGTGCTGAGGCGTTGCTGGCGGCCGCGGTTGCGCTCTACGGGTCGCCGGCCGGTGATGAGCTCGACGAGGAGGACGCCGAAGGAGTAGACGTCGCTGCGTTCAGTGAGGTGGTTCGTGTTCAGGTACTCGGGGTCGACGTACCCTACCGTGCCCTTCACCATTGTTGAGATGTGGGTTGCTTCGGTGTCGTACGGGGATAGGCGCGCAAAGCCGAAATCGGACACCTTTGCTCTCAGCTGATCTGTTAGGAGAATGTTGGACGGCTTGATATCACGGTGGATGATTGGGTTGTCTGCATGTGCATAATACGCAAATGAGTATTTGTCAGACATTAGGATGTCGATGTTGTGGATGCAGATACATTATTTAGGATTCAGAAATGAAATGTGTGCAAAATATCAAAAAAAATCTGATAAATAAAATTTGAAATTTGTGGTGATTCTTTTAGACATTCAGAGCTTTGCCCATGTATGCGTGACCTTACTTAAGTGTGGATACGAACACATACATGCTCTGTGCAAGGTACATCTATAAGTTTGTTCATAATGTAGCACATGTCCTCCCTTTGAAGGTCCAGGAGACATGCCAAAATAAGACAAAACATGCTTGTGAAAAAAGGTATCGAAAATGGAAACTGTACTCTATGGGATATCAAATATGAGTGGTTTTAGTGTTTTCATACAGAAATACAATAGAGCATAATACCTGTGTATCCATGTAAGTAGGCAACTGCATGAGCTATGTCGATGGCAATGTTGAGACGCTGTGAAAGTTCCAATGGTTGCCCTCTTGATCCTGCATAGTGAAAAAGTTTGTGGTCCCCAAATTCTTTTAATCTAGTACACCCTCTGTTCGTAAATATAAGACATTTTGGCAGTTCAGGTAGTAGAAATTTGTGAGAGAAATAGCATTACATCTACGTCATACATTCAGAGTCCCAAGAAGACTTGAGTAACAAAGTTACAGAAGGAACATTGAGCAGGTATGGTTATAAAAAAATAGAGTACAAACATTTACTTAGCGACTTGCATACGAAAATACCTAGTACTATAATATGTTTGATTCCATCCAGTTCCATGGCCTTACTGGGTCTTCTATCTGTACACATTTTAACAATATTATGGTGACCTCAAGCAAATTTGACCTACCATCCAAGTGTTCACGTAGTGTTCCGTTGCTGATATACTCAACCAGAATCAAGCGCTCATCCTGATGCTCCAGGTGCCCGAGAAACTTCACCAAGTTTAAATGTTCGACCTTCGATAATATCTGGATTTCACTCCTGAACTCTGCAGATAGGTGCCTGTCAAACATATTCTGCCAGTTCCAGATGTTACGTGAAAGGATTTCATTCACTTGGTTGCTGGAAGTAATTGTTCGTAAAGATGTATGATCTTCCTGTGTTAAGAAATTTGTCCACGAACCTTCTTAGCTCGCTTTACGGCTATGATGGATCCATCCCTGAGCTTCGCCTTATACACAGTGCCAAAATTTCCTTTCCCAATTTTGTTTTGTTCACTGAAGTTTGAAGTAGCCAGGCAAACTTCCTGAAATGAGAACTGGTCTGGCCATGACTTGTTTTGACTAGTGCTTGTGCTGCTTACTGATGAAATTCTTGAGACTGCTATAAACCATTGGAAACCTTAAATTTCTTATTTGTAATTAATCAAACTCGGTTTACTTGATCAATGGAATAGCTAATATTTGAAATACGAGCAGTTTTAACATGGTCCCTCTTACCCCCTCTTTTCACATGAGAGGTAAGAGTATAAAATAGATCTTAGCCGTTGATCTCATCAATGAATGGCTTGATTGACTCTTACCTTCTTACCTCACATGTAAAAAAAGGAGGTAAGAGGGACCATGTTAAAATTTGCCTTGAAATACATGTATGCACACTGATGAACATGCAAGCTGGATATCTTGAATAACAGAATAACGATTGGGAGAAATATATGGATGGTTTGAATTGAACTACAATGCTAACTTGGAGGGTTTCGAATTAACATAAGCTAACGTGCCCAAGATTAATGGAAACAGGACAGAGAAGGTGGCAAATTGGGATTCTCTAAAAGCTTCTAACGAGCTGGTTTGGTGATAGACGAAACATCATGCCGTTATTATATGATATTTAACCCAGAAGTTATGGCCTTTGATCAGAGCTGACTCCTCATTGTTGTTGTACGCTGCAATTTTACAATTTTGTATGGTTAAATTTTGAAGGCCTTCCGCATGTCATTTGACTAGGTGCCAAGTTAACATACATGTCTTTTTTCTTTTGAGCCAGCTCAAATTTGCAGAGGCATATGCAGTTGCAGGATAACATGCACATGATGGAGGAATGAAGAAAGAAAGCCGAACTTACTGGAACTAGTGGACACATCATGAGCATCTTCGGGGGTTTTGACAGGGCCCTCCCTAATTTTAGATTCGCGAGGAGCGAAGCAGCTTGTGCAAGCTCGGGCAATCATCGTAGCAGCTTCTTCCCAGAATGATCCTCTGCTCCTGGCCTTCTTCTCGGCCACCCCGGAACGAACTGTATACGTGGATGCCCTGGAGAAGACAGGATCTTTCTGAAACTCATGGTTGGAGGCAGAGAGGTCTCCTCCATGGCCCGTGCCGAGTGCTCGATGGCGTGCTGCCCGCATAACTTTCTTTTTTGGGGATCAAACTGCCTGCATAACCGACGGGGTTAGAAGATTGCGTTGAAACCTGCTCTCACAGAAGCAGGTAGCAGTTCATCTGGTTCTTTCCTTCAACTTTGTTGGACATAACGCAATGGACTGGTTCAAGCTTGACCTGGTGGTGGTGGGTACCTCTAAATAACTATGAAAGGAATGCTCCTTTGGGCCTAAGGTCAAACCAGTGGAGCCCGGATGTCGTCTATGATAACAACAGTTCACAGACCAGGAATTTAATATGGGTGAAGGATTCAGATATTGAGCCTTCAGACTCTTGGCAATACAGAAGTGTGCCGTCCTCCGCTCTGGAGTTCTAACCCTAGCGAAGGAAGCATTACATTCTCTGCTGCCACAGGAAAGTTTGAGTTGATCATCTGGACGGTTCAGCCCCGTGATGGATGACTTGGCGCCACGATGTTGGACGCCACCCCAGCAGTTGATTATCAGGTTTGGTGTTTGTTCTTTCAGCAAGAATCAGTATGACCAACATGTACACGTTCGTCCATGATTGCACAGCAGCTGTTTTTTTTTTCCTTTATTCAGGGCATTTTGACACCCTAAGCCCTGCCTGTTTGGCATCAGCGGGGAGCTCCAAGTGGCGTTTTACAACTCAATGCCCCCTCTGTTTCACAGCACATCAGTATATGAGGGGACTTTGTATGCTGATAGTTACAACCATTCAACATTTTTCGCACATCAAACATTATTTATGAACAGTAAGAAATTGCAATAACTATAGTTCTCCTTCGGTCAATACAAATTTCACGAAACAACGACCCAAGCCAAAGTGAACAAACATTGTGAAGCCGACAGAGAATTCTGGATCTTTACAGTAGCCTCGCATTATGAGTTTAAATGATCTCCACGACTTATATTGCTGTCTTTACACCCTCAACAGGTTCCCCACTTTGTTTGTGAGTTCCTGGTCTCACCTTTTCACTAATCATGCAGTGCATCTGCTAGCCTCACCAAACTATGCTAGATCAAGCCATTCAACCATACTGGCCATTATTTTCAATCTCTACCACTGCCATTGCCAGTTTGCCACCCCTAAAGTACAGCTCCTACACCGCCATTTATTCTCTGGCATGCTTCAGGTATCCTTGACTCCTGAAATTCACATTTCGGATGAAATTCACATTTCGGACTTGCGCATCAGAAAGATTCACATGATCTAAACCTCTGAAACTCTGCTTCCACAATAAGACAATTCACCGCATATCTCCACTACATTGAACCACACGATGTTGTAGTACAGATGTGTAATGCTCATCTCTCGGTTCATGGACATTTTCGGTACTATCCCAGATGATGATGCCACAATACTCCCAGTGAAGTCAAATCGTTTACTGTATATTTCGTCTTTGGCGCTAGCTAGTGCCATCAAAATCAACACGCTCTCCAGTAGCAAAGATATCCCAGAACAGGGCACTGCTGAAATATAGAAGTGATGTTAACGTTAAAAATCCACGGAAAGAACCCATCCGATCAACAAAGAATCCTGCTCCAATAGTTCCTAAAATGGCAGCAAATGTTCCGGACGTATTTGCCATTCCTGTTAGCACACAAACATAGATTTAATATAGTAATGCATATGCACAAAATCTATAACTAAAACACAGGGAGCACAACTTATTTAGTACCATGTAGCACTCCAGCATATTGTGGGGCGATCTCCTGGTAAGAATTTAAAAATAAATTCCATCAGATGGGAAAGATAATCCAAATTGGGTGTCAGGGGAGGGGGGTGGGGGGGGGGGGGGGAGGGATGAAATAAAAAAAAAGGTGACTGCTTTGCACACTGAACTAATGTATACAAGTTTAAACACCTGAAAATTTACAAGGAATCCTGAGTGACCAAAGGACTTCAAACCAACAGCAATAGTTAGCCAAGCTGAAGCAATGGCTGGACTCTTTGCTGCATTTAAACCAATAAGAGCAATACCAGGACCCACAAAGCCAATTGTCTGCACGAAACAATATCAAAGGGTCAAAGCTTGGATTTAATCCCAGCAGCATATATCCACATTTTAATATTGATTTTCAAATCAATATTAATTAAATAAACAGCAGGTGGTAGCACAAAAACTTGGCATTTTTACCAGAGTATCTACTGTGATTTACCATTGTGAGAATTGTGTTACGGATATACAATCAGCTCTGACTATAATTTAGCCAAGCTGGATAACAAAAAGAAGGGTAGATTGGTAAAGTTGTTGTTCATGAAGGGTCACCTATGTTAGTAATTGCTTTGAAAATATCCATGCCTTGCATTCCAAACATGCAATAGCTTACAAATAACATATGTAAGGTTTCTTTGAGAACATCCATGCCTTGCATTCCAAACATACAATAGCTTACAAATTTAACATATGCTGATTGATGTATCTTGTGAAACCAACCGCCAATAGTTCATCATATCACAAAATTATGGTATGTTTGGTAAGAATGTGGAGGTGTACTCAAGATCTTATTCAATAAAACAAACTAAAAACACAGTGATGATTCTTCACTTTTATTTTAACCTGAAAATTTTCAGCAACGCACCTGCATTATCTTCCGAGTTAAAGTAATGCTTGTGCCATTTCGGATAAGTGTGTCTGATACAACACCAGCCACATAACCTAAAACTGCCATCATGACCCAGGGAATTGCACTAAACCATGCAGCTTCTCTCAGATTGACATGAAATATCTGACCACCAAGGAAATATTTAATAAACCACAGGGAGAATCAGTTTATTTAGTCTAGAAACATGCAGCGGAATCAGGGCTTACGGTTTTGAAATACACTGGCATCCATGAAAGGATGACGAAATAGCCCTGAAAAAATAACACAGCCCTCAACAGATTACCCACAAACAGTATTCCTCACATGGCACAATCTAACCAAAGAGTTAAGTTTATAGGAGTTACCCAGCTATGCATAGCATTTGCAGAAATTAAAGCCCAGGTCGGCCATTTAGAAAGTAGGTTTCTAAACGGAGGGATCTTTTTTAGTTTTTCACCTTGAACTTGAGGTTTCACCAATTTCTGACCCTTTGTTATATACTCTAGTTCATATGCTGATATTTGAGGATGTTCACCAGGAGTTCCCGTTATAGCAGATATCCACACCAGCACCCACAGAAATCCAAACAAACCAAAAATCACAAAGGGTCCAAATGTTCCAGTTCGTGACATGATAATAGGGGAAAGAAGTAAGCCGATGGTATTTCCAAGCTGAAAGCCAGCCATAGCGATCCCCACGGCACTAGATCGTTCAGTACGAGGAAACCACCTGTAAGAAAAGGCCCAATGTAAACGTTTTCACAAATATTGACGGGCAGGGCAACAAAAACAATACAAACATTAGGTTATGGTAAAAGCATGAAGATTAATCAAGTGAAGAAAAATTACAGAAATCAAAAGAAATACCTCAGCACCATATTGTTCATACATGGCAATGCCACTCCTTCTGCAACACCGAGCAGAATTCTCGTTGAGATGAACAACCACAGTGAGCGTGCAGCTGCCCAAGGGGAAAGGAATGTAGCGAAGGACCATAAAGCCACACCATATGCCATGACTCGCTTCCCGCCATAGTAGTCAACAAGCGCTCCACCGATTATAGGTGATATCAGATATCCCCAAAGGAAGGATGACTGTATGAAGCATCAAAAACACAATGGCATCACCGCATCATTCAAGGAAGAGGCACAAAGTCATGTAGGAAACTAGAACAGTATAGGCAGTGGTCACTCCACGGTTTGGTTAGGGTGAACAGACATCCGGACTTCCACGGTTTGTCAAACACAATAGTTTGTACATTACTTTATGGCTGCCAAGGGAGGAAACTATGCATGATGTATAATATGGATGAAGAAACTGAAAGAATTAGCATGTGAATCACTGATTTAGTGGGAAATGTATTAAATCTTATACCAGCGTGTCATCCGAACCATGCCACCGCATTTCCATTCAAGTATTAAACCGTAATTGCAATTGAGCACTGGAGCACGTCGCTGAACCTTAATCGTCGTAGTTGAGCATTCTATCACCAAACACAATTGTGTCCCCGAGGCCGATCACTAGTGGAATAGCGGTGTGTGCAGTGCAGCCAAACAGCAGCAAACAGAAGCAGCAAGAGCTGGGAACCTGCACGACGCCGGCGAAGGAAGGGGTCCACCCGTACGCCTGGGAGAGCGGGACGATGGCCACGGACATGACGACGCGGTCGGCGTTGCAGAGCGCGAGGGCCAGCCCCAGCATCGCCGCCACCTTCACCCTCTCAGACGTCATGAACTCCGCCGCCAGGGCCTGCGCCTCGCCTCCGCCGGCGGCGGAGGCCCCAGGAGGCGCAGCAACGGGGCGGGTCCTGTTCCTGGCGAGAGGGCGGAGCGGCTGGAGGGGAGCGGGACACAGGAGGCTGTGGGGCTGCCATGGAGGCGGACGCGAGGTTTGAGCGCGGGCGGGAGGAGGCAGGCGACGGCGGCCGGAGAGGAAGGGGGGAGCGGAGGGAGGCAGGAGCGAGCGGGTCAAGGGGAGCAGTTGGCCGGGACCGGGAGGGGCCATGGTTTGTTTTCTCCGCCGTCCGGGTGCGCTCTGCCGGAGTGGAAGTGGTGGGTGGATGATTCAGGGTTTTTTTTTCGAGACACTGGGTGGATGATTCAGGTGAGGTGGATTGGTGCAGTGACGTGTACTACTGGCGCTGGTTTACGGGCTCGCTTTGTTCATGTGGTCCGTGATGCTGGCGCTGGTTTGTTTGGACCCGGCCTGACGGTACGACCCGCAATTTGTATGGGCCGGAGCCGGTGCCAATCATTGTAGTTGTATCCACGCACTCTGCGAATGCTGTCGATGCTCCATCCCACCATCTTGTTTGCCTGGTGCAAAAATTAATCACTTGAAGAGAGTCAAATTTTGCCTCAATCCGGTTGAAGCCAAGGGAGTTATCAAGTTTCAGACCATCTCTCATAGCCATTGCTTTTGTGGTAATTGCGTCGGCAACCTGTGAAATAAACGTGCATTGAGCAATCAAGAAATTTCCTCCATCACCTAGTAAAACAGCAGCAGTTGTGCCTACTCCTTCATCCAAAAAGAATGGAGCATCCACATTCAGTTTAATGAGCATTGATCAGGCTTACACCATTTTAAATCAGATTCAAAAGAGACCCAAGAAAGTGTCTTCTATAAGTTGCTTGCTATTGGCAACACTGACCATCTCCATTCAAGTGGGGGGGGGGGGGGGGGGGTTGATTGTGTCTAACTTGGCACCGAATCCACCAAAGATACCAGCTCCCAACAGTTAGAACTTTTGGCATTCAGACTTGGGGATAAACTCAGTTGTCCAACAGGCAAGGAAAGAGCATGTTCAAAAATTACCGAGCCGAACCTGTCAACCGGGATCGCCAAATAAATGAGATCTAAAATACCTACTCGGCTCCATAGTTCTCGAGCATGAATACATTTGAAGATAAGATGTTGAATATCTTACCTCAAGTTTTTGACCTTTTTCTTTTAACAATAAACAACCAATGTCGTTGTGTTGGGGGACCCCCTGTCGTGGAATTGTCATGACAGATGTCCTAGTGTGAGGACTTAGTCATGAAGCCATCACGTTGAGGTTAGCTTAAAGAGGTTAATCGGGACAAAGGACACGAGGAGTTTATACTGGTTCAGCCCCTTACGATGAAGGTAAAAGCCTAATCCAGTTTTGTAGTTGATATTGCTAGGGTTTCGATGAGCAGGGAGCGAATACGCTTGACCCAGCTCTCGATCTGTTGTCTCTTGTCCTAAGCCGCCGCTAGGTCGTCCCCTTATATACATGGGTTGACGCCCTGCGGCCCTCAGAGTCCCGGCCGGTTTATACAACGTATCCGGCTCGGTGACCTTTCTCATATACCTTACAATACAAGTTTACATACATGGCGGTTTATAATCATGGGCCTTAAACTGCCTTCGGGTCTGGGCCCTCTATCAAGCCTATCTATGAACCGCCACATGCTCTTGGGCTTCATTGAGATGGGTCATTATAGGGATGACCCGACCCCTCCTGGGTGGGTCATACCTAATAGTTATATCCCCAACACTCCCCCTCATCCTTTCCCCTTCTAGCATCGTTGAGAGTTGTTTGAGAGAGTTCAGACCCAGATCTGTTGCAGATCCTATCCTCTGGCGGTTTTGGCCGGGGACAAGATGGAGGAGCCCGGTGATGCCTTCTGCATAGTAGTTGTAGGGTATGTATTTCCTTTGGGAATCCAGTGTGATGTTGAGGTCTGGAGAGATGTCCTAGAGGATTTGGTTTAACATAAGAGTTATGATCCCTAACAATTACGGTGACAATGAAGTCTTTCGGAATGCCTGTTCAAGGAACAACCAGATAGCATAGAGATTATGAAGTGTAGTGAATACTTATGTTTTCTAGTTTTATTTCTCTCTTTCTGAGTCATAGGGGAAACATGCTATTAAGAGGGTCTAAGTGATTGTTCAGATTTATGTCTCTGATGCATGCTCAATCAAAACCTACTTCGAGTGAAGACTTGAAAATCTCTTGTGCGTTGTGGTTGTCTATCCGAGTCCGAGACGATGTTCTTCAGGACTCTGAGGAAGAATCAAGTACAATTGAGTCAACTTGACATGTTCCACAAGGAAGTCATAGGTCGTGTTTGAAATATGACCGTTGTGCCATGTGCCAGTTGCCCATTAGGTGGCCAGTGTCACTATTGGTCATCATTTCACACCTCGGGATTGCTCCCTCTATAAATAGCCACCCAACTTCAACATTAGATGGTTGGCTGCTCCAGAGAGAATTGGCAAGAGTTGTCAGAGCAACCCATCCTCTCGAAAGACATTGAGAGAAATGCTAAGAGAGGAAAAAACCCAGAGCCTAAGACTACTAAGTGATTGAGCATCACCAAAGATCTAGCTGAAACGTAACTTAACCTATTACTCTTGTGGACCGTGCATCCACTAGATGGCTATGTGTCAGTTTTGAGTCTCCGAGAGTAATTATGCATGACCGAAGACCAAGTCTATGAAGGTCCTGGAGATCTACCTGAAGATCTACCACGAGTGACTGGGTGAAGCCCAAGTGAATTTAGCTCAACGGGAATAGGGTGAGGACATTGTCCTCTGAGTTAAATCCCGGCCCTTCGAACCAAACGTAGAGTTGTGCGAGTAACTTGAACTAGTTGTACAAATCTCTGTCTTCATAAAGTTACGGGTTTTACTTTCTCAAACTCATTTACCTTCGTAATTTGCATGTGTTTGTTAGTCCTCTCTCGTCTTCTTTCTCTATGAATGCTAAAAAAATATTTCAGGAACTCGGTTATTCCGATGCCTATGCTATGTTGTCTTCCATATGCACTGCTACTTAGATTTACCTTGGTTTTCTTAGTTGTTTCTCTAAGTTATCTCTCTGCTTAGTTTAGTTTACTCTCTATTGTGTTCAATGATTGGTCTGCTTACTCTATTCTACTTTAGAAAACCCTGCCTTTTCAAAGTACTTGTTGAACCTCCCATTCACCCCTTCACTCATGTCGATATCTGGTACCATAGGCGATAATATGATTGATGGCAATAGTGTCATTCAACCTAGGCATGGAGGAGCCCACGTGTGCAAACAAGTTAGAACTATTCCGGTTTCACTTCAAATAATAAAATTGCAAGAAACAATGTGCATTTGCATAATCAAGAAAACTGAAAACCTATAAGAGAAAAGAAGACACCTATCAGGAATTATGTCGACCATTTTATTCGAGACAATGTCACCTCCACTAACATCGGGGATCGGAGGGGCGGGGGGGGGGGGGGGGGGGGGGGGGGGGGGGGCAACAAGGGCCGGATGGGGCGATAGGGGCACAACCTTCTTCCTCATCATGGTGTCCATCTTTCCCACAGGGCACCACTAGAGGCGGGCCAAGATGCACAGGGATGGTGGATGTTGTGGGGGCCACGACCAACAAGATGAAGAGTAGTGCCCTCGGCGGGGCTACAATGCTGTGAAGGCGGTAGGTGCCCGGGCAGGGTCGAGGTGTTGGGGAACATAGTATTTCAAAAAAAAAATCCTACGATCACGCAAGATCTATCTAGGAGAAGCATAGCAACGAGCGGGGAGAGTGTGTCCACGTACCCTCATAGACCGAAAGCGGAAGCGTTTAGTAACACGGTTGATGTAGTCGAATGTCTTCATGATCTAACCGATCCAAGCACCGAACGTACGGCACCTCAGTGTTCAACACACGTTCAAATCGATGACATCCCTCGAGCTCTTGATCCAGTTGAGGCCGAGGGAGAGTTCCGTGAGCATGGCGGTGTGGCGACGGTGATGATGAAGTTACCGGTGTAGGGCTTCGCCTAAGCACTACGATGACATGACCGAGGTGTGTAACTGTGGAGGGGGCACCGCACATGGCTAGGAACAATTGATGTGTGTTCTAGCCTTCTAGGGGTGCCCTCCCCACGTATATAAAGGAGGGAGAGGGAGGGAGGTAGCCTAGGGCGTGCCCAAGTAGGAGGAATCCTAGTTGGGCCCCTAGTCCAATTCGCCCCCCCTCTTACCTTATTTGGATAAGGGGAAAGGAAGTAGGGGAAGGAAGTAGGAGTCCTACCTCATACTTTCCTTTTCCTCCTCTCTTCCCTTTCTCCCCACGTGGCTGGCCCTATAGGGGGCGCATCAGCCCCTTGTGGGCTGGTGTGATCCCTTACTTAGCCCATTAAGCTCATATCTTTGCCGAGGGTTGCCCGGAATTGTTGGGGAACATAGTAATTTCAAAAAAAAAATCCTACGCACACGCAAGATCATGGTGATGCATAGCAACGAGAGGGGAGAGTGTCGTCCACGTACCCTCGTAGACCATTAAGCAGAAGTGTTATGACAACGCGGTTGATGTAGTTGTACGTCTTCACGATCGACCGATCCTCAGTGCCGAACGTACAACACCTCCGCATTCAGCATACGTTCAGCTCGGTGACGTCCCGCGAACTCACGATCCAGTAGAGCTCGAGGGAGAGTTTCGTCAGCACGACGACATGGTGACAATGTTGATGAAGCTACCGACGCAGGGCTTCGCCTAAGCACCGCTACGATATGATCGAGGTGGATTATGGTGGAGGGGGCACCGCACACGGCTGGGAGAGATCAATGATCAACTTGTGTGTTCTAGGGTGCCCCTGCCCCCGTATATAAAGGAGCAAGGGGGAGACCGGCCGACCCTGTAGGGCGCGCCAGGAGGAGGAGTCCTCCTCCTAGTAGGAGTAGGACTCCCCTCTTTCCTACTCCTACTAGGAGGGGGAAAGGAAGGGGGAGAAGGAGAAGGAAAGGGGGGCGCCGCCCCCCTTCCTAGTCCAATTCGTACCAGAGGGGGAGGTGGCGCGCGGCCTGCCCTGGCCGGCCCTTATCTCTCTCCACTAGGGCCCAACAAGGCTCATTAACCCCCGGGGGTTCCGGTAACCCCTCTGGTACTTCGGTAAAATCCTGATTTCACCCGGAACTCTTCCGATGTCCAAATGTAGGATTCCAATATATCAATCTTTATGTCTCGACCATTTCGAGACTCCTCGTCATGTCCATGATCATATCTGGGACTCTGAACTACCTTCGGTACATCAAAACATATAAACTCATAATACCGATCGTCACAGAACTTTAAGCGTGCGGACCCTACGGGTTCGACGTTCGAGAACTATGTAGACATGACCGAGACATGTTTCCAGCCAATAACCAATAGCAGAACCTGGATGCTCATATTGGTTCCTACATATTCTATGAAGATCTTTATCGGTCAAACCGCATAACAACATACGTTGTTCCCTTTGTCATCAGTATGTTACTTGCTCGAGATTCGATCGTCGGTATCTCAATACCTAGCTCAATATCGTTACCGAAAAGTCTCTTTACTCGTTTCGTAATGCATCATCCCACAACTAACTCATTAGTCACATTGCTTGCGAGGCTTATAGTGATGTGCATTACCGAGAGGGCCCAGAGATACCTCTCCGACAATCGGAGTGACAAATCCTATTCTTGATCTATGCCAACTCCACGAACACCATCGGAGACACCTTGATACGTCTCCAACGTATCTATAATTTTTGATTGCTCCATGCCATATTATCTACTGTTTTAGATGTTTATGGGCTTTATTATACACTTTTATATCATTTTTGGGACTAACCTATTAACCCAGAGCCCAGTGCCAGTTTCTGTTTTTACCTTGTTTTAGAATATCGCAGAAAAGGAAAACCAAACGGAGTCCAATTGACCTGAAACTTCACGGAACTTATTTTTGGATTAGAAGAAGCCTAGAAGACTTGGAGTGCACGTCAGGAGATCTACGAGGAGGCCACGAGGCAGGGGGCGTGCCCACCCCCCCTAGGCGCGCCCTCCACCCTCGTGGGCCCCTCGTGGCTTCCCTGACGTACTTCTTCCGCCTATATATCTCCATATACCCTAAAACGACCGGGGAGCACAATAGATCGGGAGTTCCACCGCCAGAAGCCTCCGTAGCCACCGAAAACCAATCTGGACCCATTCTGGCACCCTGCCGTAGGGGGGAATCCCTCTCCGGTGGCCATCTTCATCATCCCGGTGCTCTCCATGACGAGGAGGGAGTAGTTCTCCCTCGGGGCTGAGGGTATGTACCAGTAGCTATGTGTTGGATCTCTCTCTCTCGTGTTCTTGATTTGGCACGATCTTGATGTATCGCGAGCTTTGCTATTATAGTTGGATCTTATGTTTCTCCTCCCCCTCTACTCTCTTGTAATGGATTGAGTTTTCCCCTTGAAGTAATCTTATCGGATTGAGTCTTTCAAGATTTGAGAACACTTGATGTATGTCTTGCCGTGCGTATCTGTGGTGACAATGGGATATCATGTGATTCACTTGATGTATGTTTTGGTGATCAACTTGCGGGTTCCGCCCATGAACCTATGCATAGGGGTTGGCACACGTTTTCGTCGTGATTCTCCGGTAGAAACTTTGGGGCACTCTTTGAGGTTCTATGTGTTGGTTGAATAGATGAATCTGAGATTGTGTGATGCATATCGTATAATCATACCCACAGATACTTGAGGTGACATTGGAGTATCTAGGTGAAATTAGGGTTTTGGTTGATTTGTGTCTTATGGTGTTATTCTAGTACAAACTCTAGGGCTGTTTGTGACACTTATAGGAATAGCCCAACGGATTGATTGGAAAGAATAACTTTGAGGTGGTTTCGTACCCTACCATAATCCCTTCGTTCGTTCTCCGCTATTAGTGACTTTGGAGTGACTCTTTGTTGCATGTTGAGGGATAGTTATGTGATCCAATTATGTTATTATTGTTGAGGGAACTTGCACTAGCGAAAGTATGAACCCTAGGCCTTGTTTCAACGCATTGCAATACCGTTTACGCTCACTTTTATCATTAGTTACCTTGCTGTTTTTATAATTTCAGATTACAAATACCTTTATCTACTATCCATATTCCACTTGTATCACCATCTCTTCGCCGAACTAGTGCACCTATACAATTTACCATTGTATTGGGTGTGTTGGGGACACAAGGGACTCTTTATTATTTGGTTGCAGGGTTGCTTGAGAGAGACCATCTTCATCCTACGCCTCCTACGGATTGATAAACCTTAGGTCATCCACTTGAGGGAAATTTGCTACTATCCTACAAACCTCTGCACTTGGAGGCCCAACAACGTCTACAAGAAGAAGGTTGTGTAGTAGACATCACACCTGTAGATCACCTTTATAATCACCCAGTTACGTTGTGACGTTTGGTAGCACACAAAGTGTTCCTCCGGTATTCGGGAGTTGCATAATCTCATAGTCATAGGAACATGTATAAGTCATGAAGAAAGCAATAGCAGTAAACTAAACGGTCAAGTGCTAAGCTAACGGAATGGGTCAAGTCAATCACATCATTCTCCTAATGATGTGATCCCGTTGATCAAATGAAAACTCATGTTTATGGATAGGAAACCCAACCATCTTTGATCAACGAGCTAGTCAAGTAGAGGCATACTAGTGACACTATGTTTGTCTATGTATTCACACATGTATTATGTTTCCGGTTAATACAATTCTAGCATAAATAATAAACATTTATCATGATATGAGGAAATAAATAATAACTTTATTATTGCCTCTAGGGCATATTTCCTTCAGTCTCCCACTTGCACTAGAGTCAATAATCTAGATTACACAGTAATGATTCTAACACCCATGGAGTCTTGGTGCTGATCATGTTTTGCTCATGGAAGAGGCTTAGTCAACGGGTTTGCAACATTCAGATCCGTATGTATCTTGCAAATCTCTATGTCTCCCACCTGGACTTGATCCCGGATGGAATTGAAGCGTCTCTTGATGTGCTTGGTTCTTTTGTGAAATCTGGATTCCTTTGCCAAGGCAATTGCACCAGTATTGTCACAAAAGATTTTCATTGGGCCCGACGCACTAGGTATGACACCTAGATCGGATATGAACTCCTTCATCAAGACTCCTTCATTTGCTGCTTCTAAAGCAGCTATATACTCCGCTTCACACGTAGATCTCGCCATGGCGCTTTGTTTAGAACTGCTCCAACTTACAGCTCCACCGTTCAATATAAACACATATCCAGCTTGCGATTTAGAATCGTCCAGATCAGTGTTAAAGCTTGCATCGGCGTAACCATTTACGACGAGCTCTTTGTCACCTCCATAAACGAGAAACATATCCTTAGTCCTTTTCAGGTATTTCAGGATGTTCTTGACCGCTCTCCAGTGATCCACTCCTGGATTACTTTGGTACCTCCCTGCTAAACTAATAGCAAGGCACACATCAGGTCTGGTACACATCATTGCATACATGATAGAGCCTATGGCTGAAGCATAGGGAACACTTTTCATTTTCTCTCTATCTTCTGCAGTGGTCGGGCATTGAGTCTTACTCAACTTCACACCTTGTAACACAGGCAAGAACCCTTTCTTTGCTTGATCCATTTTGAACTTCTTCAGAACTTTATCAAGGTATGTGCTTTGTGAAAGTCCAATTAAGCGTCTTGATCTATCTCTATAGATCTTGATGCCCAATATATAAGCAGATTCTCCGAGGTCTTTCATTGAAAAACTCTTATTCAAGTATCCTTTTATGCTATCCAGAAATTCTATATCATTTCCAATCAACAATATGTCATCCACATATAATATTAGAAATGCTACAGAGCTCCCACTCACTTTCTTGTAAATACAGGCTTCTCTGTATAAAACCATATGCTTTGATCACACTATCAAAATGTTTATTCCAATTCCGAGAGGCTTGCACCAGTCTATAAATAGATCGCTGGAGCTTGCACACTTTGTTAGCACTCTTTGGATTGACAAAACCTTCTGGTTGCATCATATACAACTCTTCTTCCAGAAATCCATTCAGGAATGCAGTTTTGACATCCATTTGCCAAATTTCCTAATCATAAAATGCGGCAATTGCTAACATGATTCGGACAGACTTAAGCATCGCTACGGGTGAGAAAGTCTCATCGTAGTCAACCCCTTGAACTTGTCGAAAACCTTTCGCAACAAGTCAAGCTTTGTAGACAGTAACATTACCGTTAGCGTCAGTCTTCTTCGTGAAGATCCATTTATTCTCGATGGCTTGCCGATCATCGGGCAAGTCAACCAAAGTCCATACTTTGTTCTCATACATGGATCCCATCTCAGATTTCATGGCCTCAAGCCATTTTGCGGAATCTGGGCTCACCATCGCTTCTTCATAGTTTTTAGTTTCATCATGGTCAAGTAACATGACTTCCAGAACAGGATTACCATACTACTCTGGTGCGGACCTTACTCTGGTTGACTGATGTCTACTACACAACCTTCTTCTTGTAGACGTTGTTGGGCCTCCAAGTGCAGAGGTTTGTAGGACAGTAGCAAATTTCCCTCAAGTGGATGACCTAAGGTTTATCAATCCGTAGGAGGCGTAGGATGAAGACGGTCTCTCTCAAGCAACCTTGCAACTAAATAACAAAGAGTCTCTTGTGTCCCCAACACACCCAATACAATGGTAAATTGTATAGGTGCACTAGTTCGGCGAAGAGATGGTGATACAAGTGGTATATGGATAGTAGATAAAGGTATTTGTAATCAGAAATTATAAAAACAGCAAGGCAACTAATGATAAAAGTGAGCGTAAATGGTATTGCAATGCTAGGAAACAAGGCCTAGGATTCATACTTTCACTAGTGTAAGTCCTCTCAACAATAATAACATAATTGGATCATAAAACTATCCCTCAACATGCAACAAAGAGTCACTCCAAAGTCACTAATAGCGGAGAACGAACGAAGAGATTATGGTAGGGTACGAAACCACCTCAAAGTTATTCTTTCCAATCAATCTGTTGGGCTATTCCTATAAGTGTCACAAACAACCCTAGAGTTCGTAGTAGAATAACACCTTAAGATACAAATCAACCAAAACCCTAATGTCACCTAGATACTCCAATGTCACCTCAAGTATCCGTGGGCATGATTATACGATATGCATCACACAATCTCAGATTCATCTATTCAACCAACACAAAGGACCTCAAAGAGTGCCCCAAAGTTCTACCGGAGAATCACGACGAAAACGTGTGCCAACCCCTATGCATAAGTTCATGGGAGGAACCCGCAAGTTGGTCACCAAAACATACATCAAGTGAGTCACGTGATATCCCATTGTCACCACAGATATCTACGGCAAGACATACATCAAGTGTTCTCAAATCTTTAAAGACTCAATCCGATAAGATTACCTCAAAGGGGAAACTCGATTCATTACAAGAGAGTAG
The DNA here is from genome assembly GCF_003073215.2 of Triticum urartu. NCBI lineage: Eukaryota > Viridiplantae > Streptophyta > Magnoliopsida > Poales > Poaceae > Triticum > Triticum urartu. The sequence continues at coordinate 606,739,089 of NC_053024.1, forward strand.
AGGGGGGAAGAAACATCATAGGATCCAACTATAATAGCAAAGCTCGCGATACATCAAGATCGTATCACCTCAAGAACACGAGAGAGAGAGAGAGAGAGATCAAACACATAGCTACTGGTACATACCCTCAGCCCCGAGGGAGAACTACTCCCTCCTCGTCATGGAGAGCACCGGGATGATGAAGATGGCCACCGGAGAAGGATTGCCCCCTTCGACAGGGTGCCGGAACGGGTCTAGATTGGTTTTCGGTGGCTACGGAGGCTTCTGGCGGCGGAACTCCCGATCTATTGTGCTCTCTGGAAGTTTTACGATATGTAGGTATATATGGGTGAAAGGAGTATGTCGGTGGAACGAAGGGGGGGCCATGAGGCAGGGGGCGCGCCCCAGGGGGGTGGGCGCGCCCCCTACCCTGGTGAGCACCTCCTTCATCTTCTGACGTAGGGTCCAAGTCTATCCGGTAGGTTTCCTTCCAAAAATAACTTCTCTAGGTTATTTCGTTCCGTTTCGACTCCGTTTGATATTCCTTTTCTTCGAAACACTGAAATAGGCATAAAACAGCAAATCTGGGCTGGGCCTCCGGTTAATAGGTTAGTCCCAAAAGTAATATAAAAGTGGATAATAAAGCCCAATATTGCCCAAAACAATAGATAATATAGCATGGAGCAATCAAAAATTATAGATACGTTGGAGACGTATCAAGCATCCCCAAGCTTAATTCCTGCTCGTCCTCGAGTAGGTAAATGATAAAAAAAAGAATTTTTCATGCGAAGTGCTACTTGGCATAATTTCAATACAAATCTTCTTAATTGTGGTATGAATATTCAGATTAGAAAGATTCAAGACAAAAGTTTATATTGACATAAAAATAATAATACTTTAAGCATACTAACAAGGGTGCTCCTGGATGTTTTTAGGGTATATGGAGATATATAGGCGGAAGAAGTACGTCAAGGGGGCCACGAGGGGCTCACGAGGGTGGAGGGCGCGCCCAGGGGGGTGGGCGCCCCCCTGCCTCGTGACCTCCTCGCAGATCCCCCGACGTGCACTCCAAGTCTTCTGGGCTTCTTTCCTTCCAAAAATGAGTTCCGTGAAGTTTTAGGTCAATTGGACTCTGTTTGATTTTCCTTTTCTTCGAAACCCTAAAATAGGCATAAAACAACAAATCTGGGCTGGGCCTCCGGTTAATAGGTTAGTCCCAAAAATAATATAAAAGTGGAAAATAAACCCAATATTGCCCAAAACAGTAGATAATATAGCATGGAGCAATCAAAAATTATAGATACGTTGGAGACGTATCAAGCATCCCCAAGCTTAATTCCTGCTCGTCCTCAAGTAGGTAAATGATAAAAAAGATAATTTTTGATGTGGAATGCTAGTTGGCATAATTTCAATGTAATTCTTCCTACTTGTGATATGAATATTCAGATCCGAAAGATTCAAGACAAAAGTTCATATTGACATAGAAATAATAATACTTCAAGCATACTAACTAAGCAATTATGTCTTCTCAAAATAACATGGCCAAAGAGAGCTATCCCTACAAAATCATATAGTCTGGCTATGCTCCATCTTCACCACACAAAATATTTAAGTCATGCACAACCCCGATGACAAGCCAAGCAATTGTTTCATACTTTTGGTGTTCTCAAACTTTTTCAATCTTCACGCAATATATGAGCGTGAGCCATGGACATAGCACTATAGGTGGAATAGAATGGTGGTTGTGGAGAAGACAAAAAGGGAGAAGATAATCTCACATCAACTAGGTGTATCAACGGGCTATGGAGATGCCCATCAATAGATATCAATGTGAGTGAGTAGGGATTGCCATGCAACGGATGCACTAGAGCTATAAGTGTATGAAAGCTCAACAAAAAAAACTGGTGGGTGTGCATCCAACTCGCTTGCTCACGAAGACCTAGGGCATTTTGAGGAAGCCCATCATTGGAATATATAAGCCAAGTTCTATAATGAAAGATTCCCACTAGTATATGAAAATGACAACATAGGAGACTCTCTATCATGAAGATCATGGTGCTACTTTGAAGCACAAGTGTGGTAAAAGGACAGTAGCATTGCCCCTTCTCTCTTTTTCTCTCATTTTTTTTATTTTTTATCTGGGCCTTATCTTTTTTTATGACCTCTTTTTTTTATTTGGGCTTATTTGGCCTCTTTTTTATTTATTTTTCGTCCGGAGTCTCATCCCGACTTGTGGGGGAATCATAGTCTCCATCATCCTTTCCTCACTGGGACAATGCTCTAATAATGATGATCATCACACTTTTATTTACTTACAACTCAAGAATTACAACTCGATACTTAGAACAAGATATGACTCTATATGAATGCCTCCGGCGGTGTACCGGGATGTGCAATGATGCATGAGTGACGTGTATGAAAGAATTATGAACGGTGGCTTTGCCACAAATACAATGTCAACTACATGATCATGCAAAGCAATATGACAATGATGAAGCGTGCCATAATAATGGATTGGTGGAAAGTTGCATGGCAATATATCTCGGAATGGCTATGGAAATGCCATAATAGGTAGGTATGGTGGCTGTTTTGAGGAAGGTGTATGGTGGGTTTATGGTATCGGCGAAAATTGCGCGGTACTAGAGAGGCTAGCAATGGTGGAAGGGTGAGAGTGTGCATAATCCATGGACTCAACATTAGTCATAAAGAACTCACATACTTATTGCAAAAATCTATTAGTTATCAAAACAAAGTACTACGCGCATGCCCCTAGGGGGATAGATTGGTAGGAAAAGACCATCGCTCATCCCCGACCGCCACTCATAAGGAAGACAATCAATAAATAAATCATGCTCCGACTTCATCACAAAACGGTTCACAATACGTGCATGCTACGGGAATCACAAACTTCAACACAAGTATTTCTCAAATTCACAACTACTCAACTAGCATGACTCTAACATCACCATCCTCATATCTCAAAACAATCATCAAGCATCAAACTTCTCATAGTATTCAACACACTCATAAGAGAATTTTATTATTCTTGAATACCTAGCATATTAGGATTTTAAGCAAATTACCATGCTATTTAAGACTCTCAAAATAATCTAAGTGAAGCATGATAGTTAATCTATTTCTTCAAAATAAAACTACCACCATGCTCTAAAAGATATAAGTGAAGCACTAGAGCAAATGACAAACTACTCCGAAAGATATAAGTGAAGATCAATGAGTAGTTGAATAGTTATGCAACTATGTGAAGACTCTCTAAAATTTAAGAATTTCAGATCTTGGTATTTTATTCAAACAGCAAGCAAAGCAAAATGACATTCTAAGAATGGCAAACATCATGTGAAGAATCAAAAACTTAGGATCAACCGAAACTAACCGATAGTTGTTGAAGAAGAAAGGTGGGATGCCAACCGGGGCATCCCCAAGCTTAGATGCTTGAGACTTCTTGAAATATTATCTTGGGGTGCCTTGGGCATCCCCAAGCTTGAGCTTTTGTGTCTCCTTAATTCCTCTCATATCACGGTCTCCCTAAATCTCAAAAGCTTCATCCACACAAAACTCAACAAGGACTCGTGAGATAAGTTAGTATAAACCATTGCAAAAACCTTATCATACTCTACTGTAGAAAATCACTAAAATTATTATTCAACATTGCATACTAAATGCCTCTGCATATTTAATAGTCCTATCCTCAAATAGAATCATTAAAGAAGCAATCATATGCAAACAATGCAAACATAACAGCAATCTGCCTAAACGGGATAGTCTGTAAAGAATGCTGCAACATCCATACTTCCCTAACTCCAAAAATTATGAAATAAAATTCCCACTGTAGTAAATTTATCAGATCTTAATATTCAAAAGGTTTCAACATTTTATCACATTCTGACTTTTCTAGGGAATTATTGCAACAGCGGTAAACTTTCTGTTTTCAAACAGCAACATGTATACTTGTAACATAGGCATAGTAAAGGCTATCAATGCCACTTTTATTGAAATAAAATATGAAAAACATTGTTCTAAGTAACATCAAGAAAATCCTAACAAAATAAATTGACGCTCCAAGCAAAACACATATCATGTGGTGAATAAAAATATAGCTCCAAGTAAAGTTACCGATGGAAGTGGACGAAAGAGGGGATGCCTTCCGGGGCATCCCCAAGCTTAGGCTCTTGGCTATCCTTGAATATTACCTTGGGGTGCCTTGGGCATACCCAAGATTAGGATCTTTCCACTCCTTATTCCATAGTCCATCGAATCCTTACCCAAAACTTGAAAACTTCACAACACAAAACTTAACAGAAAACTCGTAAGCTCCGTTAGTATAAGAAAATAAATCACCACTTCAAGGTACTGTAATGAACTCATTCTTTATTTATATTGGTGTTAAACCTACTGTATTCCAACTTCTCTATTGTTTATAAACTATTTTACTAGCCATAGATTCATCAAAATAAGTAAACAACACATGAAAAACAGAATCTGTCAAAAACAGAACAGTCTGTAGTAATCTGGATCAAACGTATACTTCTGGAACTCATAAAATTCTCAAATAAATTGCTGGACATGAGTAATTTATCTATTAATAATCTTCAAAAATAATTAACTAAATATCAGTCTCCAAATAAAAATGGCAGCAATTCTCGTGAGCGCTAAAGATTCTGTTTTTTACAGCATGACCGCAAAGACTTTCCCCAAGTCTTCCCAACGGTTCTACTTGGCACAAACACTAATTAAACACATAAAACCACATCTAAACAGAGGTTAGATGGATTATTTATTATTAAACAGGAACAAAAATAAAGGAGCTAAAATAAAATTGGGTTGCCTCCCAACAAGCGCTATCGTTTAACGCCCCTAGCTAGGCATGATGATTTCAATGATGCTCAAGAATTGAAACATAAAGAGAGCATCATGAAGAATATTACTAGCACATTTAAGTCTAAACCACTTCCTATGCATAGGGATTTTGTGAGCAAACAACTTGTGAGAACAAGAATCAACTTGAATAGGAAGGTAAAACAAGCATAAATTCAAAACTTTAAGCACATAGAGAGGAAACTTGATATTATTGCAATTCCTACAAGCATATATTCCTCCCTCATAATAATTTTCAGTAGAATCATGAATGAATTCAACAATATAACCAGCACCTAAAGCATTCTTTTCATGATCTACAAGCATAGAAATTTTATTACTCTCCACATAAGCAAAATTCTTCTCATTCGGGATAGTGGGAGTATCATAAGAGACTTGGATACTATAAATTGTTTCCACATTAAAAGAGTAATGTTCAGAAAAGGGGTAACCATAATCATGACAAGTTTTATAAATATAATCCTCACTACTTTTTATAGCATATGTATCATCACAATAATTATCATAAGTAGGAGGCATGTTATTATCATTATAAATTTGCATATCAAAACTTGGGATACTAAAAATATCATCTTCATTAAGCGTAGCATCCCCAAGCTTGGGACAAACATTAATTGCATCAAATATATTCTCAAAAACATCATCTTCATCATAGCATCCCCAAGCTTGGGCCTTTTCATATTATAAGCATAATCACTCTCATCATTAATAGTATGGATAGCACCAATAGTATAGCAATTATCATATTCTTCCTAGCAAGTGCCAAAAAGATTTTCAAGATCATAAGAAGTATCATTATCTTCCACAATTATATTTTCATGAGGCACAATAGTAATAGGAGCATCACTATTTGGGAGAGATATCTTTTTACCTCTCTTCCTTTTTCTTTTCTTCTTCTTCACCACATCATGTGTGGGTTCAATCTTCTTTTTGGAGCTCCTTATTAATGAGATTGGTTGAATAGGAGGCTCCTCCTCGTTACCTGATTCATCATAAGAAATAATAGGAGGATATTGGGAAGTCTCTTCCCTTTCATTAGTATTCTCTTCATCCTCTATTTGTTTTCTTTTCTTTATGTAATTGGCAATATAAGGATTTTCAATGCAATTCACCGCACAATACATATAAATTTTCTCTAGATCAAAATGAAGAACCTTATCAAGGGCAAATTTTGGAATATCCTTAGTTATACGTTTAATTTCTTCATAACCCAAGAGCAAACTAAGTTCATTATGATGTGCAAGGGAAATCAAGTCATCACAATTTTTGGACACGATACAATCATGAAACAATTTGCATTGGGTACTAAAATGATCACGTTCATTGCAAAGTTCACAAGTAGGGCTAAGAAAAAATAAATTTTCAGCACATTCATCTAGCTCTTCTTGCAACAATTTGGTTTCTAAGTACTCATGCCTCTTGCAATATCTATCTTCCCTATTTGGTGTGTACTTGCAAACCCAATGTACTCCACAAAAATTGACATGTTTATAGGAGACATTTTCATCATAACTAGTGCAATCATCATTAGTACTATGGATATTCAAGGAGTTCATACTAACAACATTGCAATCATTAAAATATTTAGTGCCAAACATTTAATAGATTTCTTCTTCTAGCACTTAGCACAATTTTCCTTTCCATCATACTCACGAAAGATAATTAAAAAGATGAAGCTTATGAGACAAACTCAATTCCATTTTTTTATAGTTGATAAATTAAACTAGTGATAAAACAAGAAACTAAAAGACTCGATTGCAAGATCTAAAGATATACCTTCAAGCGCTAACCTCCCCGGCAACGGCGCCATAAAAGAGCTTGATGTCTACTACACAACCTTCTTCTTGTAGACGTTGTTGGGCCTCCAAGTGCAGAGGTTTGTAGGACAGTAGCAAATTTCCCTCAAGTGGATGACCTAAGGTTTATCAATCCGTAGGAGGCGTAGGATGAAGATGGTCTCTCTCAAGCAACCCTGCAACCAAATAACAAAGAGTCTCTTGTGTCCCCAACACACCCAATACAATGGTAAATTGTATAGGTGCACTAGTTCGGCGAAGAGATGGTGATACAAGTGGTATATGGATAGTAGATAAAGGTATTTGTAATCTGAAATTATAAAAACAGCAAGGTAACTAATGATAAAAGTGAGCGTAAACGGTATTGCAATGCTAGGAAACAAGGCCTAGGGTTCATACTTTCACTAGTGTAAGTCCTCTCAATAATAATAACATAATTGGATCATAAAACTATCCCTCAACATGCAACAAAGAGTCACTCCAAAGTCACTAATGGCGGAGAACGAACGAAGAGATTATGGTAGGGTACGAAACCACCTCAAAGTTATTCTTTCCAATCAATCTGTTGGGCTATTCCTATAAGTGTCACAAAGAGCCCTAGAGTTCGTACTAGAATAACACCTTAAGATACAAATCAATCAAAACCCTAATGTCACCTAGATACTCCAATGTCACCTCAAGTATCCGTGGGCATGATTATACGATATGCATCACACAATCTCAGATTCATCTATTGAACCAACACAAAGGACCTCAAAGAGTGCCCCAAAGTTCTACCGGAGAATCACGACAAAAACGTGTGCCAACCCCTATGCATAAGTTCATGGGCGGAACCCGCAAGTTGGTCACCAAAACATACATCAAGTGAGTCACGTGATATCCCATTGTCACCACAGATATCCACGGCAAGACATACATCAAGTGTTCTCAAGTCTTTAAAGACTCAATCCGATAAGATTACTTCAAAGGGGAAACTCGATTCATTACAAGAGAGTAGAGGGGGAAAGAAACATCATAGGATCCAACTATAATAGCAAAGCTCGCGATACATCAAGATCGTATCACCTCAAGAACACGAGAGAGAGAGATCAAACACATAGCTACTAGTACATACCCTCAGCCCCGAGGGAGAACTACTCCCTCCTCGTCATGGAGAGCACCGGGATGGTGAAGATGGCCACCGGAGAAGGATTGCCCCCTCCGGCAGGGTGCCGAAATGGGTCTAGATTGGTTTTCGATGGCTACGGAGGCTTCTGGAGGCGAAACTCCCGATCTATTGTGCTCCTGGATGTTTTTAGGGTATATGGAGATATATAGGCGGAAAAAGTACGTCAGGGGGGCCACGAGGGGATCACGAGGGTGGAGGGCGCCCCCCTGCCTCGTGACCTCCTCGCAGATCCCCCGACATGCACTCCAAGTCTTCTGGGCTTCTTTCCTTCCAAAAATGAGTTCCGTGAAGTTTCAGGTCAATTGGACTCCGTTTGATTTTCCTTTTCTCCGAAACCCTAAAATAGGCATAAAACAGCAAATCTGGGCTGGGCCTCTGGTTAATAGGTTTGTCCCAAAAATAATATAAAAGTGGAAAATAAAGCCCAATATTGCCCAAAACAGTAGATAATATAGCATGGAGCAATCAAAAATTATAGATACGTTGGAGACGTATCATTGACCTACAAAGTTCGGTAGTAACTTGATCTGAAGTTTCAGGATCATCATCATTAGCTTCCTCACTAATTGGTGTAGGTGTCACAGGAACCGGTTTCTGTGATGAACTACTTTCCAATAAGGGAGCAGGTACATTTACCTCATCAAGTTCTACTTTCCTCCCACTCACTTATTTCGAGAGAAACTCCTTCTCTAGAAAGGATCCATTTTTAGCAACAAATGTCTTGCCTTCAGATCTGTGATAGAAGGTGTACCCAATAGTTTCCTTTGGGTATCCTATGAAGACACATTTCTCCTATTTGGGTTCGAGCTTATCAGGTTGAAGCTTTTTCACATAAGCATCGCAGCCCCAAACTTGAAGAAACGACAACTTTGGTTTCTTGCCAAACCACAATTCATAAGGCGTCGTCTCAACGGATTTCGATGGTGCCCTATTTAACATGAATGCAGCTGTCTCTAAAGCATAACCCCAAAACGATAGCGGTAAATCTGTAAGAGACATCATAGATCGCACCATATCTAGTAAAGTATGATTACGACGTTCGGACACACCATTACGCTGTGGTGTTTCGGGTGGCGTGAGTTGCGAAACTATTCCGCATTGTTTCAAATGTAGACCAAACTCGTAGCTCAAATATTCTCCTCCATGATCAGATCGTAGAAACTTTGTTTTCTTGTTACGATGATTTTCCACTTCACTCTGAAATTCTTTGAACTTTTCAAATGTTTCAGACTTATGTTTCATTAAGTAGATATACCCATATCTGCTCAAATCATCTGTGAAGGTGAGAAAATAACGATACCCGCTGCGAGCCTCAATATCCATTGGACCACATACATCAGTATGTATGATTTCCAACAAATCTGTTGCTCGCTCCATAGTTCCGGAGAATGGCGTTTTAGTCATCTTGCCCATGAGGCATGGTTCGCAAGTACCAAGTGATTCATAATGAAGTGATTCCAAAAGTCCATCAGAATGGAGTTTCTTCATGCGCTTTACACCAATATGACCTAAACGGCAGTGCCACAAATAAGTTGCACTATCATTATCAACTCTTCATCTTTTGGCTTCAACATTATGAATATGTGTATTACTACTATCGAGATTTAACACAAATAGACCACTCTTCAAGGGTGCATGACCATAAAAGATATTATTCATATAAATAGAACAACCATTATTCTCAGATTTAAATGAATAACCGTCTCGCATCAAACAAGATCCATATATAATGTTCATGCTTAACGCTGGCACCAAATAACAATTATTCAGGTCTAAAATTAATCCCGAAGGTAGATGTAGAGGTAGCGTGGCGACTGCGATCACATCGACTTTGGAACCATTTCGCACGCGCATCGTCACCTCGTCCTTAACCAATCTTCGCTCAATCCGTAGTCCCTGTTTCGAGTTGCGAATATTAGCAACAGAACCAATAGCAAATACCCAGGTGCTACTTTCGAGCTCTAGTAAGGTACACATCAGTAACATGTATATCGCGGATACCTTTGTTCACTTTGCCATCCTTCTTATCTGCCAAATACTTGGGGAAGTTCCGCTTCCAGTGACTAGTCTGTTTCCAGTAGAAGCACTCAGTCTCAGGCTTAGGTCCAGACTTGGGTTTCTTCTCCTGAGCAGCAACTTGCTTGTCGTTCTTTTTGAAGTTCCCCTTCTTCTTCCCTTTACCCTTTTTCTTGAAACTGGTGGTCTTGTTGACCATCAACACTTGATGCTCCTTCTTGATTTCTACCTCCGCAGCCTTTAGCATTGCGAAGAGCTCGGGAATTGTCTTATCCATCCCTTGCATATTATAGTTCATCACGAAGCTCTTGTAGCTTGGTGGCAGTGATTGAATAACTCTGCTAATGACACTATCAACAGGAAGATTAACTCTCAATTGAGTCAAGTGATTATGGTACCCAGACATTCTGAGTATATGTTCACCGACAGAACTATTATCCTCCATCTTGCAGCTGTAGAACTTATTGGAGACTTCATATCTCTCAATCTGGGCATTTGCTTGAAATATTAACTTCAACTCCTGGAACATCTCATATGCTCCATGACATTCAAAACGTCATTGAAGTACCGGTTCTAAGCCGTAAAGCATAGCACACTGAACTATTGAGTAGTCATCAACGCGCGACTGACAGGCATTCACAATGTCTATAGTTGCCAGCGCAGGTGGTACACCTAGCGGTGCTTCCAGGATGTAACTCTTTTGTGTAGCAATGAGGATAATCCTCAAGTTACGGACCCAGTCCATGTAATTGCTACCGTTATCTTTCAACTTTGCTTTCTCAAGGAACGCATTAAAATTCAATGGAACAACAACACAGGGCATCTATCTACAACAACATAGACAGGCAAAATACTATCAGGTACTAAGTTCATGATAAATTTAAGTTCAATTAATCATATTATTTAAGAACTCCCACTTAGATAGATATCCCTCTAATCATCTAAGTGATCATGTGATCCAAATCAACTAAACCATAACCGATCATCACGTGAAATGGAGTAGTTTTCAATGGTGAACATCACTATGTTGATCATATCTACTATATGATTCACGCTCGACCTTTCGGTCTCAGTGTTCTGAGGCCATATCTGCATATGCTAGGCTCGTCAAGTTTAACCTGAGTATTCTGCGTGTGCAAAAATTAGCTTACACCCGTTGTATAAGAACTTTGAGCTTATCACACCCGATCATCACGTGGTGTCTCGGCACGACGATCTTTTACAACGGTGCATACTCAGGGAGAACACTTGTACCTTGAAATTTTTAGTGAGAGATCATCTTATAATGCTACCGTCAATCAAAGCAGAATAAGATGCATAAAGGATAAACATCACCTGCAATCAAATATAAGTGATATGATATGGCCATCATCATCTTGTGCCTTTGATCTCCATCTCCAAAGCACCGTCATCATCACCATCGTCACCGGCGCGATACCTTGATCTCCATCGTAGCATCGTTGTCATCTCGCCAACTATTGCTTTTACGACTATCGCTACCGCTTAGTGATAAAGTAAAGCAATTACATGGCGATTGCATTTCATACAATAAAGCGACAACCATATGGCTCCTGCCAGTTGCCGATAACTCTATTACAAAACATGATCATCTCATACAATAAAATATAGCATCATGCCTTGACCATACCACATCACAACATGCCCTGCAAAAACAAGTTAGACGTCCTCTACTTTGTTGTTGCAAGTTTTACGTGGCTTCTACGGACTGAGCAAGAACCGTTCTTACCTACGCATCAAAACCACAATGATAGTTCGTCAAGTTAGTGTTGTTTTAACCTTCAACAAGGACCGGGCATAGTCACACTCGGTTCAACTAAAGTTGGAGAAACTGACACCTGCCAGCCACCTGTGTGCAAAGCACGTCGGTAGAACCAGTCTCGCGTAAGCGTACGCGTAATGTCGGTCCGGGCCGCTTCATCCAACAATACCGCCGAACCAAAGTATGACATGCTGGTAAGCAGTATGACTAGTATCGCCCACAACTCACTTGTGTTCTACTCGTGCATATAACATCTACACATAAACCTGGCTCGGATGCCACTGTTGGGGAATGTATTAATTTCAAAAAAATCCTACGCACAAGCAAGATCATGGTGATGCATAGCAACAAGAGGGGAGAGTGTCGTCCACGTACCCTCGTAGACCGTTAAGCGGAAGCGTTATGACAACGCAGTTGATGTAGTCGTATGTCTTAACGATCGACCGATCCTCAGTACCGAACGTACGGCACCTCCGCATTCAGTACACGTTCAGCTCGGTGCCGTCCCGTGAACTCACGATCCAGTAGAGCTCGAGGGAGAGTTTCGTCAGCACGACGGCGTGGTGATGATGTTGATGAAGCTACTGACGCAGGGCTTCACCTAAACACCGCTACGATATGACCGAGGTGGATTATGGTGGAGGGGGGCACCGCACACGGCTGGGAGAGACCAATGATCAACTTGTGTGTTCTAGGGTGCCCCCTGCACCCGTATATAAAGGAGCAAGGGGGGAGGCCGGCCGGCCCTGTAGGGCGCACCAGGAGGAGGAGTCCTCCTCATAGTAGGAGTAGGACTCCCCTCTTTCCTACTCCTACTAGGAGGGGAAAGGAAGGGGGAAGGAGAAGGAAAGGGGGGTGTCGGTGTCAAAACCGGCAGATCTCAGGTAGGGGGTCCCGAACTGTGGGTCTAAGGCGGATGGTAACAGGAGGCAGGGGACATGATGTTTTACCCAGGTTCGGGCCCTCTTGATGGAGGTAAAACCCTACGTCCTGCTTGATTATTCTTGATAATATGAGTAGTACAAGAGTTGATCTACCACGAGATCGGAGAGGCTAAACCCTAGAAGCTAGCCTATGGTATGATTGTATGTTGTCCTACGGACTAAAACCCTCCGGTTTATATAGACACTGGAGGGGGCTAGGGTTACACAAGGTCGGTTACAAAGGAGGAGATATACATATCCGTATTGCCTAGCTTGCCTTCCATGCCAAATAGAGTCCCATCCGGACACGGGATGAAGTTTTCAATCTTGTATCTTCATAGTCCAACAGTCCGGCTGTCCGGAGACCCCCTAATCCAAGGCTCCCTCAGTAGCCCCTGAACCGGGCTTCAATGACGATGAGTCCGGCGCACAGTGTTGTCTTCGGCATTGCAAGGCGGGTTCCTCCTCCAAATACACCACGGAAGAATTTGAATACAAGGATAGTGTCCGACCCTGCAAAATAAGTTCCACATACCACCGTATAGAGAATAATATTTCCACAAATCCAATCTGCTGACATGTTTTGGCAGCATGACATCATGCCATGGCCCGGTAATTATTCGAACCGTTTTTCCTTAACCAGCCCCGCACATAACGCGAGGCGGTTTCTTGACACGTCTTGTCAAAGCAGAGATCGTGTTCCCCTTATCACGGGATCCTCATTAATACAGGCGCGGGTAACCCAACCGTTCCTAGGACTCCTAGATTTTAGGCAAGTCCCAAACGGCCATGAGGAGGATGCTTGATATTCACCCTCTTTATAAAGGGACAAAGCTTTTAATTCTTCCCTCCCGTGCTCAATCGAATCCTTCCCCCGCCCCGAGTTCTAACACCCAAAGCCCAGTTCAGGTGCTTCGGACCTTCAATCATGTCCGGATCCAGCCTTCAAGGCCGGTGGATGCCCTCCTCCGTCACGGAGGAGGATATCAAGAAGTTGAGGGAGGCCAGATACCTGACCGCCGAAATTTCGCATAGGCTGCCCGCCAGAGGGCAGGTCATCCCTACTCCCGAACCCAACGAGAGCGTTGTGTTCGTCTCCCACTTCCTCCGAGGACTAGGCCTCGCACTGGATCCTTTTGTTAGGGGTCTTATGTTATATTACGGGATGGATTTTCACGACCTAGCCTCGGATTCCCTCCTTCACATATCGTCATTTATTGTCATTTGCGAGGCCTTCCTATGCATTACCCCTCACTTCGGCCTGTGGCTCAAGACCTTTGATGTGAAGCCGAAGATGGTCGAGGGGCAGTACGCAGCGTGCAAAGGTGCTATAATAAGCAAAATTGCTGGCGCTCCATGGCTGAAGGGCTCCTTTCCAGAGGTTTCCGGACTATGGCAACGAGAGTGGTTTTATGTCACAGCTCCCGGAAGTGCCAAGTGGGTAGCCGCCCCCACCTTCCACTCGGGCCCTCCACCACAACTGATGTCATGGATCAGCAGGGGGCTGAGCTGGGGACCAGCCAAGGACGTGCCCATACTGCAGAGCTGCATCCGAGATCTCTTTGAGGGAGATTTCAGTCTGGTTATGGTGATGCAAGTCATGCTGGTTCGTCGAGTCCAGCCTTGCAAACGCCGGCCCCTCCGCATGTGGGAATTCAACCCGGAAGGACCGCGCACTATTCAGAATTTCCTCGGCCTGACGCATGAGGAGATGTACAAATCATTCTTTGGACCCCAAATAGAGTGTCCGGACACTACCGAGGATGTGGGCCTGAGTAGCAACCGCACCGCAGCCCAAGTAAGTAATCCCATGGCCGAACACACTATCCTTTTCTTTATCATGACATCATTCTGAAGAATCGCTCTTTGACCAGGACTGGATAACAAAGGCGAAGATGATCCGGTGTCTGGCCCCCCTTCCTGAAGGCTTGGACAATCCGGTGCTGGAAAAGATGCTTGAGCCAGCATCTTGCCTGGTGCCCTCAAAGGAAGATGAAGGGGGGAATAAAGAGGGCGAAAGCGGGCCTCCACCGCTACCTATTCCAACCGAGGGAATGTGCGTCTCCGTGAGGGCGGACAACCCAGGGGAAGAATCTGACATTCTCTTGCCCCAGGGAAGGAAGAGGACTACCTCTGAAGATCCGGAAACCAAGGTTTCCAAACGGGAGAAGAAATATCCACCAGAGGGTCCTGCCTCGGAGGGTGCTCTTGCCGCACAATGTACGCGCGGGGATCAGCCCTCTAATGAGCTGTAAGTAATCAAAAAGTACTTAATAGTGAAGATATCCTACCTTACTTCTGAGGAAAAATAACTAAAGCGTTTATCTTGCAGTTCGGATCTTAGCCCTTCTCAGCAGAGCTCGTCTTCGGGGGATCTTCTTCCGGAGATGATGGAGAGCAAAACGCCTCCCCCGGACTCCCCAGCTCAAGAAGCCGGCGGCCTTGAAGTGTCGTCGCGGAGGGTCTCTCCGGATCCGGCGAGGCCAGAAGACAATCCTATGGCCACCCGAAGTCCCCAGTATCCGGCTCTTGAAGAGAGCAACCAAAAGAGTCCAACACCGTCTGGTATGCAGTCGGACATACTGAGGGATCTGCTAGAGCGAGCGACTATCTCAGAAGAGCACCGTGCGTTGATGGGTACGGTGGTTGAAAGGATTTCGTCCGTCGAAAGCGGGTTGCATGAAGCCTTTATGAGTCTACTGACGGGTTTTGAGGTACGTGAAATGATGTACATTTTTGATAGTACCGCACATTTTAAGGTGTGCCCTGTGTAGATAGTAGCCCCTGAGACTCTGGTTGTCGTCGAGAACGGCGCAAAACAGAGGATCGTAGTCCCAGGTAATAACCAGACCGCCTTTATGTGCAGGTGGTTGAAGCTCCGGTGGCTAGCCGGACTGATGGGTTTGCCGGACTAAAGTGGCAACTGGATGCGGTAGATGCCGACATTGTGCTTGTCAACAAGCGTCTTGACGAGGCTTAGGGTGAGTGATTTTTCTGGTGATCATCACATAATAAGAGCAGCATGATGCCAGTATCTTTAATATGTTGTGACTGCAGATGGAGCTGCCACCATGGAGGCCCTTCGGGCGGAGCTTGCCCGAGCCAAGGAGCAAGTAAGGAGTAGTAATGCGGCCGCTTTAAAGGCGGCCGAAGAGTTAAGAGCCGAAAAGGCCGCGCATTGCGAGAGCAAAGAGAAAATGGCCAAGATGGATGTAAAGTTAAAAGACACTGCCGACCGTTGCCAGCTTCTTGAAGAAGAAAACCGGGCGAAGGCGACGGACCTGGAAAAGGCCATGATAGAGACCAAAGACACCCGCTCTGCGATGAGAGCGAAGAAGGAGGAGCTGCGTCAAGCCGGGGATATCGCGGCTAGGAAACCCTTCATGCCGCGGAGGAAGTTTGGAGATCCTCAGTATGCCCCTCTGGACCGGCTGTGGAGTTCGGCGGACGCATATCTGGACTTGGCGGCGAGTGCTGTTGATGCGGCCGAATACTTCCGAGATCAAACAGATCGTGAAGTGGACAAGCTATTCTGGTCACAATTTAATATTCCAGAGCCTCTGCTTCCATTGACTGATCGGCTTGCCAAATGGGCCGAGCTGAATAGATTTTCCGGACTCACCATGAGGTCTGTTGTGGATCATCTGTGGCCAGAAAGGCCAAAGCCGAACAACTATTTTAATTTGGTGCAGCAGTTCCTTGGTGCGGTGCCGCGCATTAATGCGATGAAGAGGTCGGCGTGCATAGAAGGCTCGCGGATGGCCCTTGCCCGTGTCAAAACATACTAGGCGGAGATGGATGCCACCACTGTCGCGGCGCAGGGTTCGGCCATAGGCCAAGTGGCTGCCGAGCACTATTTTGAAGAAGTTCTTGAAGGCGCTCGTTCGATAGAGGCCCAGTGCTCGAAGAATATTATGTTTGAATGACATGTATTCCCATTGTAAAAACAATGTTTTATTAAGTTTATCAAGGCTCTATTTATACTTTTGCCCAAAAGTATTATGATGCCTCCTGTGCGGCCGTTTATGTATATATGTATATAACCTGAAAGATTGCAGTCGTCGGCTTCAGCCCCCATGCATATAATGCGGGGGTGTTCACAGAAGACGCATGTTCACACTTGATCCAACGTCTTGGTCCATTAAGGAGGTGATAGCGCAGCGAACTAGGCAACCGGACTATAATGCTTTACCACTTTCACTTAGCTAGAGGAGTTTGACAGTGGGGCTACTATATAGCCCCTGGTGGCTCCGCACTCATCTGAATTCGGGGTGCGTACATGCCTGGCCGGGAAACGGCCCTTCGTTAAGGCGGAGGAATCCCAAAGATTCCAGTAGGTCATCGAGTGGTTGACCAGTCTCACGTATATCATGACAGTCAGTTTTCGGCTTTCTCTACTGAGGTGCTCGTCCGGATGAACCAGGGCACAATCGCAGTAGTTCTCCTGGTGCCGCCTTAGCCGATAGAGCGGAATGTAAGGCAGCAAAACACAGGAGCCGGGCAAACCCAACATTTGACCAAAGACATGATTCGGAGCTGATGCATATAAGGCCAAACTCGCGACGCTGAACACTCCCTAAGGTATTCGGTCTTTTTGGTGTAAACCGGGCCTAAACAGTGCCCTTTGTAATAAGCCCCTGGTGTCCAGGTACGTGCAATATTCTGACGTGGCCACATGCCAATACATCAGCATCCTTCTCAATTGTACTGAGAATCCAGGGGATGTGTATCAACAGGAGACAGTAAAAAAGGTTTACGCAGGGTCTTAATCTAAAAAGAATCCTTGGAACAGGTCCCTGCTGCACGTCTGCGCATGTGTGTCCGTTGTGCCGTATCCTGGACGGGTGTAGCACGATGGTCATTTGTAAAAGAGAGGAACTTAGTTGAAAAGTTGTCGTGCAAAAAGGTAGGTTGTACAAAAGAAAATATGTACAGTTCAAGATGAGTAAAGTTGAGCCTAATTGCCACTTGTTTGCGCGCGTTGAGCCCCTTGTATTGTAATAGGGGTATAGCCATCAAACCTGTATCAATTACATATAACTGCGCCAGACTCGTCCAACCGTGTGCGTGGTCTTAACGACCTGTCAGATGCTTTAGTTAGTGAGGCCGTTTAGTGTGCGGCTGCCGAGGCAGCCGCACGGTCTTCCGCGCGCAAGGGGCGCTCAATATCTCCATTTACTGTAATGATGCCGCATGGACCGGGCATCTTAAGCATGAGGGATGCGTAATGCGGTATTGCGTTAAAGCAAGCGAAAGCTTCGCGTCCGAGTAGTGATTGGTAGCCACTTTGGAACGGAGCGATGTGGAAGGTTAATTTTTCACTGCGGAATTTATCGGGGAAGCCAAATATAACCTCTAGTAGCAGGGAGCCCGTGCAATGGGCTTATGGGCCTGGTGTTACTCCTTTAAAGGTAGTGTTGCTATGGCTAATTTTTGCTGCGTCTATCCCCATGTTGCGGACTGTGTCCTGATATATCAGGTTTAGATTGCTGTCGCCGTCCATCAGGACTCGTGTGAAGTGGCATCCGTCAATTATTGGATCTAATACCAAGGCAGCCCATCCTACACGCGGACACTTGCTGAGTAATCCCGATGGTCAAAAGTGATCGGTTGGGACGACCAGTGGCAGAACTCCGCGGTGATAGGCCCTGGGGCATGTGTCTCTGGGAGTGCCGCTTTGTTTCTGCCCTTTATCATGTATAACATGTTGACTGTTTTGACTTCTGGTGGGAATTTCTTCTGTTCCCCAGTGCTTTGCTTGCGAGGCTCGTCCTCGTCTTCGCTTGGTGTATCCTTCCCCTTATGTTCGGCGTTGAGCTTGCCGGACTGCTTGAAGACCCAACATTCTCTATGGGTATGATTTGCAGGTTTGTCGGGGGTACTATGGATCTGACATATTTGGTCCAGAATCTTGTTTAGGCTGGACAGTTCATCTCTGTTGCCTTTGGAGGGCGGCTTTTGCTGACCTGGCCGAGAGCTTCTGAATCCGGCGTTTACCGCTGTGCTCTTCGAGCTGTCTTCTTTATTCCGGCGCTTGTTTTTGTTGCGTCGTGATTTCCCGTTTCCGTCCCTGACTTCGGATGTACTTGGGTCGCTGGTGCTGCATCGGGCTAACCATCTGTCCTCGCCCGCGCAAAAGCGGGTCATGAGGCTTGTTAATGCTGCCATTGTTCTCGGCTTTTCTTGGCCGAGGTGTCTGGCAAGCCATTCGTCTCGAACGCTGTGCTTGAAAGATGCTAAGGCTTCAACGTCCGGATAGTCTACTATTTGGTTCTTCTTAGTGAGGAACCTGTTCCAAAGCTTTCGGGCTGACTCTCCTGGCTGTTGAGTTATATGACTTAAATCGTCTGCATCCGGTGGTCGGACATAGGTCCCTTGAAAATTTACCCGAAAGGCGTCTTCGAGCTCTTCCCAGCTTCCAATGGAGTTTTCGGGGAGGCTTTTAAGCCAGTGCCGAGCTGGCCCTTTGAGCTTGAGGAGTAAGTACTTGATGGCATGGAGATCGTCTCCTCGAGCCATGTGGATATGGAGGATATAGTCCTCAATCCAGACCCCAGGGTCTGTTGTTCCGTCGTACGCCTCTATGTTTACGGGTTTGAATCCCTCTGGAAATTCATGGTCCAACACCTCATCGGTGAAACATAGGGGGTGTGCGGCACCCCTGTATTTGGGTGTACCATGGTGTTCGGATGTTTGTTGTGTCGTATTGCATACTGGAGCGCACATGCGTGGCCCATATATGGATCTGGTTGCGCCGTCCTTTTGATGCGAGCCCTCATGTGGATCGCGTACTGGCTTATGTGCGGCATCATTTGCGGCTCTATATTGGCCACGAGGTTGTCTATCCGACCGTATGGCCCTTTTATTTTCTAATTGCGGGGGATCTAAGGCCTCCTTGTCGAATTCAGGTAGCAACTTTCGCTTCGGGTAGCTCTTGGTGTGGCGATTACCGCCGTAGTTCGCTGCAGTGTTGAGTACTTCACTCCATCTGATTCTGAGTGTGTCTTGCGCAGCCCTAAGCCTTTGCTTCTGCTTTTTCAGACTCCTCGTAGTGGCAACAAGCCTTTGATGGGCATTCTGTTGCTCCGGGCGCCTGTCCGGCGTGATATCGTCCGGACTGTTATCTTCGACGGAGTCAGGTTGTTCGGTTTGATTCCCCGTGTTTCCCTGGTTGGGCGATGGTTCACCCTGCTCTATCGTTGGGTCTATGTGACCACTGTTTCTGCCGAGGCAGGATTTGGAGCGGCGCTTATGCCTCCGCTTTGACTGCTTCTCGAGGGAACAACCCTTCGTTGCGTCCTTTCGTTCCTCGTCATCGTTTTCTTTGGGTGTGTCCACCATGTCTACATCATATGATGAGGTGGGCGTCCAGTGCCCTGTGGGCAGTGGTTCCTGTTCGTCTCCTGCATCGTTGTCCATACCGTCGATGTCTTCGGAGTCGAGGTCGAGCATGTCGGTCAAATCGTCGACAGTGGCTACTAAGTGGGTGGTGGGTGGGCGGCGAATTTCTTCGTCATCCACACCCCAATCCTGCCGGACATAGTTCGGCCAGGACTCTCCTGACAAGGAGAGAGACCTTAATGAGTTCAGTATGTCGCCGAAGGGCGAGTGCTGAAAGATATCTGCGGAGGTAAACTCCATGATCGACGCCCAATCGGATTCGATGGGCACGGGCGCAGGCGGTTCGGAGTCCGTGGCCGGGGAAGGATCCGACAGAGTGGCATCACGGCTCTCGTGAATGGTAAGGTCGATATTCGGCTCGATCACCGATGAGAGTGCGGCCTCCATGGTGGGGTCTATCCACCCGCCCATGGAAGGCGCAACTGGCTCCGAACTGAGGGTCGGAGCGGCTGCCGGCGTGATCTCCTGGACATTGTCCGATGGCAGAGCTAAATCATGCTCATCGTGGCCGTGTGGCGCACTAGGCAGGGGCTCGAATCCGTCGAAGATCAAGTCTCTGCGGATATCGGCCGTGTAGTTTAAGCTTACAAACCTGACCTGATGGCCAGGGGCGTAACTCTCGATCTGCTCCAGATGGCCAAGCGAGTTGGCCCGCAGTGCGAAGCCGCCGAATACAAAGATCTGTCTGAGGAGAAAAGTCTCACCCTGGACTGCATCGCTATCGATGATCGAAGGAGCCATCAAGCCTAACGACAACGACACATAGGAACTCTCAATGAAAGCACCAATGTCGGTGTCAAAACCGCGGATCTCGGGTAGGGGGTCCCAAACTGTGCTTCTAAGGCGGATGGTAACAGGAGGCAGGGGACACGATGTTTTACCCAGGTTCGGGCCCTCTTGATGGAGGTAAAACCCTACGTCCTGCTTGATTATTCTTGATAATATGAGTAGTACAAGAGTTGATCTACCACGAGATCGGAGAGGCTAAACCCTAGAAGCTAGCCTATGGTATGATTGTATGTTGTCCTACGGACTAAAACCCTCCGGTTTATATAGACACCGGAGGGGGCTAGGGTTACATAAGGTCGGTTACAAAGGAGGAGATATACATATCCGTATTGCCTAGTTTGCCTTCCACGCCAAATAGAGTCCCATCCGGACACGGGACGAAGTCTTCAATCTTGTATCTTCACAGTCCAACAGTCCGGCTGTCCGGAGACCCCCTAATCCAGGACTCCCTCAGGGCCCCCCCCTTCCTAGTCCAATTCATAGCAGAGGGGGAGGGGGCACGCGGCCTGCCCTGGCCGGCCCCTCTCTCTCTCTCCACTAGGGCCCAACAAGGCCCATTAACCCCCGGGGGGTTCCGGTAACCCCTCTGGTACTTCCGTAAAATCCCGATTTCACCCGAATCTCTTCTGGTGTCCAAATGTAGGCTTCCAATATATCAATCTTTATGTCTCAACCATTTCGAGACTCCTCGTCATGTCCGTGATCATATCCGGGACTCCGAACTACCTTCGGTACATCAAAACATATAAACTCATAATACCGATCGTCACAGAACTTTAAGCGCGCGGACCCTACGGGTTCGAGAGCTATGTAGACATGACCGAGACATGTTTCCGGTCAATAACCAATAGCGAAACCTAGATGCTCATATTGGTTCCTACACATTCTACGAAGATCTTTATCGGTCAAACCGCATAACAACATACGTTGTTCCCTCTGCATCGGTATGTTACTTGCTCGAGATTCGATCATCGATATCTCAATACCTAGCTCAATCTTATTACCAACAAGTCTCTTTACTCGTTTCATAATGCATCATCCCGCAACTAACTCATTAGTCACATTGCTTGCAAGGCTTATAGTGATGTGCATTACCGAGAGGGCCCAGAGATACCTCTCCGACAATTAGAGTGACAAATCCTATTCTTGATCTATGCCAACTCCACGAACACCATTGGAGGTACCTGTAGAGCACCCTTATAATCACCCAGTTACGATGTGACGTTTGGTAGCACACAAAGTGTTCCTCCGGTATTCGGGAGTTGCATAATCTCATAGTCATAGGAACATGTATAAGTCATGAAGAAAGCAATAGCAGTAAACTAAACGATCAAGTGCTAAGATAACAGAATGGGTCAAGTCAATCACATCATTCTCCTATTGATGTGATCCCATTGATCAAATGACAACTCATGTCTATGGCTAGGAAACCCAACCATCTTTGATCAATGAGCTAGTCAAGTAGAGGCATACTAGTGACACTATGTTTGTCTATGTATTCACACATGTATTATGTTTCCGGTTAATACAATTCTAGCATGAATAATAAACATTTATCATGATATGAGGAAATAAATAATAACTTTATTATTGCCTCTAGGGCATATTTCCTTTAGGAACCACTTCCGGTGACCCGGTATCACCGGAACACTTTCGGTGTCCAAATACCATTGTCCTATATATGAATCTTACCTCTCGACCATTTTGAGACACCTCGTCATGTCCGTGATCTCATCCGGGACTCCAAAAAAACTTCGGTCATCAAATCACATAAGTCATAATACAAATTGTCATCGAGTGTTAAGCATGCGGACCCTACGGGTTCGAGAGCTATGCAGACATGACCGAGACACATCTCCGGTTAATAACCAACGGTGGAACCTAGATGCTCATATTGGCTCCTACATATTCTACGAAGATCTTTATTAGTCAAACCGCATAACAACATACGTTGTTCCCTTTGTCATCGGTATGTTACTTGCCCGAAATTCGATCGTCGGTATCCTCATACCTAGTTCAATCTCATTACCGGCAAGTCTCTTTACTCATTTCGTAATGCATCATCCCGTAACTAACTCATTAGTCACATTGCTTGCAAAGCTTATAGTGATGTACATTACCGAGAGGGCCCAGAGATACCTCTCCGATACTCGGAGTGACAAATCCTAATCTTGATCTATGCCAACTCAACAAACACCATCGGAGACACCTGTAGAGCATCTTTATAATCACCCAGCTACGTTGTGACGTTTGATAGCACACAAGATGTTCCTTCGGTATTCGGGAGTTGCATAATCTCATAGTTAGAGGAACATGTATAAGTCATGAAGAAAGCAATAGCAATAAAACTAAACGATCATTATGTTAAGATAACAGCTGGGTCTTGTCCATCACATCATCCTCTAATGATGTGATCCCGTTAATCAAATGACAACACATGTCTATGGCTAGGAGACTTAACCATCTTTGATTAACGAGGTAGTCAAGTAGAGGAATACTAGGGACACTCTGTTTTGTCTATGTATTCACACTTGTACTAAGTTTCCTGTTATTACAATTCTAGCATGAATAATAGATATTTATCATGATATAAGGAAATATAAAATAACAACTTTATTATTGCCTCTAGGGCATATTTCCTTCAGTCTCCTACTTGCACTAGAGTCAATAATCTAGTTCACATCGCCATGTGACTTAACACTGATAGTTCACATCGTCATGTGATTAACACCCATAGTTTACATCGCCATGTGACCAACACCCAAAAGGGTTTACTAAAGTGTGATCATGTTTTGCTTGTGAGAGAGGTTTAGTCAATGGGTCTGCCACATTTAGATCCGTATGTATTTTCTAAATTTCTATGTCTACAATGCTCTGCACGGAGCTACTTGTAACACCCTCGATGCGGCTATATCTCCCACGTGTCGAAGCACGACTTAGAGGCATAACCGCATTGAAAGCAATGTCGCAAGTGAGGTAATCTTCACACAACCCATGTAATACATAAGGGAAAGAGATACATAGTTGGCTTACAATCGCCACTTCACACAATACATGAATACAGCATCACAACAATCAAATACAATCAAGGTCCGACTACGGAACCAAAATAAAAGAAGAACCCCAAAAGCGACAAGGTCCCCCGATCGACCCCAACTGGGCTCCACTACTGATCAACTAGAACGAAACAACACAAAGGACAAGATCTTCATCGAGCTCCTCCTGAGCTTGGTTGCGTCATCTGCACGGACTCATCGGCACCTGCAAGCTGGTTTTGAAAGTATCTGTGAGTCACGGGGACTCAGCAATCTCACACCCTCGCGATCAAGACTATTTAAGCTTATGGGTAAGGTAAAAGGTATGAGGTGGAGCTGCAGCAAGCGACTAGCATATATGGTGGATAAACATACGCAAATGAGAGCGAGAAGAGAAGGCAAAGCACAATCGAGAAACTATGATCAAGAAGTGATCCTAGAACAACCTACGTCAAGCATAACTCCAACACCGTGTTCACTTCCCGGACTCCGCCGGAAAGAGACCATCACGGTTACACACGCGGTTGATGCATTTTAATTAAGGTCAACTTCGGGTTTTCTACAACCGAACATTAACAAATTCCCATCTGCCCATAACCGCGGGCACAACTTTTGAAAGTTCAAATCCCTGCAGGGGTGTCCCAACTTAGCCCATCACAAGCTCTCACGGTCAACGAAGGATATTCCTTCTAGCGGGAAGACCTGATCAGACTCGGAATCCCGGTTACAAGACATTTCTACAAGGTAAAACTAAACCAGCAACACCGCCCGAATGTGCCGACAAATCCTGATAGGAGCTGCACATATCTCTTTCTCAGGGCACACTCAGATTGTCCAAGGTACGGGTAGGCCAGCCCAGAGTTGCCCCTGGTGGCCACCGGCAGCTGACAGGTTGGACCAATACTCAGAGGAGCACTGGCCCGGGGGGGTTAAAATAATGATGACCCTTGAGTCTGCAGAACCCAAGGGAAAGAAAAGGCTAGGTGGCAAATGGTAAAACCAATGTTGGGCATTGCTGGAGGAGTTTTATTCAAGGCGAACTGTCAAGGGGTTCCCATTATTACCCAACCGCGTAAGGAACGCAAAATCCGGGAACATAACACCGATATGACGGAAACTAGGATGGCAAGATTGGAACAAAACACCAGGCATAAGGCCGAGCCTTCCACCCTTTACCAAGTATATAGATGCATTAATTAGATAAGATATATTGTGATATCCCAACAAGTAAACAACGTTCCAACAAGGAACAACATCTCCATGTTCCAACAAGGAACAAACTTCAATCTTCAACTGCAACTAACAACGCTATAAGAGGGGCTGAGCAAAGCGGTAACATAGCCAAACAACGGTTTGCTAGGACAAGGTGGGTTAGAGGCTTGGTTTAACAATATGGGAGGCATGATAAGCAAGTGGTAGGTATCGTAGCATAGGCATAGCAAAAGAGCGAGCATCTAGCAAGCAAAGATAGAAGTGATTTCGAGGGTATGGTCATCTTGCCTGAAATCCCGCTAGGAAGAAGAACGAGTCCATGAAGAAGACAAACGGACGTAGACGAACGGTTCCTCACAACGCGACGTTAACGGAACCAACCCGAAGAAGCAACACCGGAAAGAAGCACACAACATAGTAAACAAACATCACAT
The DNA here is from genome assembly GCF_003073215.2 of Triticum urartu. Taxonomy (NCBI): domain Eukaryota; kingdom Viridiplantae; phylum Streptophyta; class Magnoliopsida; order Poales; family Poaceae; genus Triticum; species Triticum urartu. The sequence continues at coordinate 606,764,515 of NC_053024.1, forward strand.
AAGCATGGCACGATGCACAACCAAGTATGATGCATGTACAGTTTAAAGAAGCATGACATGGCAAAGTGCAACAAACAACCCTACAAATTAAGTGGAGCTCAATATGCAACTCCGTTGCATATTGACGAAACACCACATGACTTGTTTAGATTCGATCTCGTTTATGTACCCAACAATATTAAATGTTGTTAAACATGGCAAGAGGGTGAAGCAAAGCAAAACTACCTATCTAGTCAAGTTTAAATGAGGCCGGAAGCAACGAACAACAATTTCGGTAAATCCCCATATGCATATTTTATATTTGGTGCGGTTCTGCCCTAAGCCATATTTTATAGTTGGTAATCATGCAAAATGATGTCACCATGTTAAACTAGGAAAAATTCTACACCATATACATATAAAGTTTATTAAAATCCGAGTTACGGTTATTTAGTTATGAAATAAATCATTTTAGTATGGCATAGGGGCAAATTTAAACAAACATCATTTTAAACATTTTGAACATGGATGAAAGTTGGATATTATGAATCTAGAGAAAATTCTAAGCAAGTTTCATATATAACTTATTTTAATCCGATGCATGGTTTGTGAGATATTAAATGCATGAACAAGAGGGTCTTTTCTGCAAAACTGACATTCTCTGGGAAAAATAGGAAAACATACTATGTAAAAAAAACAGGATACGGGCCGGATCTGGTTGGAACTGGGCCGGACTGGAGCTACAGGAACTTGGGAGGCTCACCATGGGCTCTTGGCCCGGTCAGTGGAGGAGGTAGGCCGGCTTGGGGCGCTGGTCAACGCGAGCGACAGCGCGCGGCTCTCGAAACAGGGGTCGAGCGCTGCGAGCGCTACTCGACCTGAAGCAGGGGACGCAGGGAAGAAGGGGCGCGGGACTTGGCGCGATGCAAAGAGATGGAGGTCGACGGCGACACTTGGCGGCGGGGACGACTGGATCCGAGCAGGTCGCCGGACGGAGCGGGGTCGGCTGCACCGCTGCAGAGTTCTCCTGGGGCTCCACAAGCTAGGGCGGTCCGACGGAGATGCGGGACCCGGGTGGTGCGAGGCGAGGCTCCAAGCAACGAAGGGCGCTGCAAGGAGACGGGCATCCATGAGCTCGGGCAGGAGAAGGAGGGTCGAGGAGGTCCTGCAGTGGCGTTGCCGGTGTTGTGCTGGACTCCGGTGAGGCGGAGAGGCAGGGGACGGAGGCAAGAGTTCGAGGCCATGGCGACTCGATGGCGGCGCTGCAGCTTCGAGGCGTCGGAGCTCCCTATACGAGCAGACAGAGAGAGAGAGAGATGTGAGGGAGAGGGAGAAGAATGGAAGGAGGGAGAAGAGGCGCGAGGCTCATCTGGTGGTCAACGCCGATGGCGCAGGACAGCGTCGGGCACGGGGTTGGGGTCCGGCAGTGGTGCAGGTCCATGGCGCGGGGCGGGGCATGGAGGAGCTCCTCTCCTCCGGATCGAACTGAAAGGAGAAGGCAGCGGGGCGCTGGTCTCTGACGAGGCCGGTCGAAGACGGCGACCTCAGGCAGGGGAGCTCGGGCTCCTGGAACGAGAGGGGCGTGGGAAATCTGGCGCCGCGGTGCTCTGCTCCCCGGCGAGCTCAGGCGAGGTCAGGGGGATCCATGGGCGCGTGGGACTGCTGGAGAGGTGGAGTGGTGGAGATTGGCCGATGGCTGAAATCGAGGAGAGGCAGTGGCAGCTGCGATCTGGTTGGGTGGAGAAGGATCGGGAGGGATCCCGATGTGGAAAAGGACTGGCGGCGGCGGCTGGGAGGATGGGACAGGGCTCCTAAAATCTAGGGTTAGGCCGGTAGGTGGTCTATTTATAGATAGAAGAGAAGGTTTAGGGTCTCACCGATTTAGATCCGACGATCCGAAAAAAATAGGTTAGGGAAAACAAATAAGAAACCGAAGATATTTAGGGGATGATTGGAGATGATCCGGATTCATCGGTAACGACAGTCCGGGTCGGGTCCGGGACAGCTTTCAGACGCACGCGAGGGGTTCGATGCACTGTGCAGAGAGGGTTTCGGGGCCTGGCGGTTGTCAGCGGACTGTGCAGAAGGGGTCGAGCTGAGAGAAGAAAAGAGAGAGAGAGGCCCGGCGACTGTTTTCGGAGACCGAAAATGTCCAATTTTAGACCGATTGTATTGTCGCTGTAGTTAATCGTTGGGGCATCAAACGAACTCCGAATGCGATGAAACTTGGCAGGCGGTCTATCTACACTATAATAAGACCACACGTCAACTTTCAACCCAAACCGAGAACATTTTCCGGCCACTTATAAAATACTATTTCGGACATGCCGCGGGCGCGTGCAACTGTGGTTGGGCTCCGAGCGAACAACGGAGAGAACTCGGAGGCCAGGACGGATGCAAGTTTTGAAAACATGATGATGCAATGCACATGATGACATGACAAGATGCAACACGCAAGCGAATGACATGGCAACAACAGCGAATAACTGAAAGACACCTGGCACATCGGTCTCGGGGCGTTACAACACTCCACCACTACGAGAGGATCTCGTCCCGAGATCTAGAATGGCACCAGAGGGAAACGGAAGAGGAAGAGGAGAGGTAAAACTAAGTTGCTTCTTTGACAAACGAGTGAAACAATGAACCTTGAAGAGGTTAAGCCACTTCGAGAAAAGAATACAACGGAGATAAATGAAGTTGAAAGCACTCCGTTAGCAAAGAGGAACAAGGAAGAACAACTTCAGTCAACACTCCGGTTGAAAAGTGATACAAGACTTGATAAGATGAAAAGAACTTGAGCAGAGGACACGACACTTCGGTTAAATGGATAAGCAAAAGAAAGAAGCATGATTTTGACAGAACAAAATGATGGGTTGAAAAGAGCAACATCGCAATGCCTCCGGAAGAGAGAAATAGAAGATAGATCATTGAGATAAAAGAATGTAGAAGAAAAAGCCAACTTCTGCCACAAAAGAGTTTGAAAAGGCATCTTTAGGAGAAGGGTCGAACGGAGTTGTTGGAAAAACAACAACAAAAGGAATAATCTTGGTATGGTCTTATGGAATACATCTCAAATTATGGGGTGACAACCTGCCACTCACGGGAAAAAGAATTGGATTGGTATGAACAAGGAGACAAGAAAGTATTTCACAGGGAGGATAAAGAAGAGCTTGGGTCCTTTATAAGCACCATAATTAGCAACAATCCTTAGGGAAAGTTTTAGGCAGAATATAACCCAAGATAACTCCAATGAAGAGATTGATGGATTTACAATACCCCATTCTTAACAACCTGTGAATCATGAAACATGAACTCAAATATCAAGAATGATGTAAAACCACCTCCAATGATATGGTAGAAAGAAATGCACTCTGGATTGCAAGATGAAGAAAGCTTGAGCTCCTTAGAAAAGAAACTCAATGAAAAACTTCTAGACGGAAATAAATCCTTGATGAACCATCATGTAGAGCCTCCATGAAGAACTCCGGTAATAAAAGAATGATCAAACGAAATGAAGGATGAAAAGAATAAGGTTGAAGCCTTGCAATGATAAGATGGATCTTCATGATGATGAAAGCTTGGAACTCCGGGAAAAGAAAAGATGAAACAAATGAAACTGAGAATTTGATAAGCCTCCGGAATAAGGAATTAATCTCTTGGATGAAACAAGAATAAGAATTACATTATGCTTCTCCTTCATCAATTAAATTGATGACAATCAACGGATTTGGCATATTACTTATTCTCGTAGAAAAGATTAAGAGATAAGGCGCCAACTTGAGAAGGTCTTCAACGAACCACCGGTGGAATCGAAACAACGAATGAATTGATATGATGAACGAAGGAAGACAAAATCTTGGAAGAACCACCGTAAGAATTTGGAAGAACGAATAGATTGATATGATAACCAAGGAAGAGAACTCTTGAACGAATCACCTTAAGAATTTAAATTAACGAAGTATAGATAAAGAAATATCGGGAAGAATTAGAAAATAAACGAAGATGCTTGAGAGAATTTAGATCCATGAGAACGAAGAGATCACGAGCTGATTAGAGGAAAAAAAACTTGAATGATGCACCGGTAAGATTTAGAGAATGAGAGCTGAAAGCTGAGAATGAATAAACCTGAATTGATGGCCTTCGGATAATCAAACTGAAAAGACTCCTGAATTACTCTGGATGGGTGAAAAGAAATACTCACAACCGAAACAATTATGGGAGGATGGCAGAGAATGGGGCAAGATTTAAAAGAAACTCTTCTTCGGTCTTCAAAATCTGAGAATGACGATGAGAAACACCACCAAATTGTTGAGATACTCCGGGATGAAAAATGGAAGGTTGAGCCAACGATGAAAAGAATTTAACCGATCTTGGAGAAAGACATTTGACTGATGAAAAATTCATTCTTACGTCAAGCTTCGAAAAGAATTTGAGGATAGCTCCGGGAAAATAAGAAGAGTCAGGTAAGATCCTGGGAAAAGACCTGTGGGTTAGGGCCCACTCAAAAGAAACACCGTAGAATGATTTAAAGGAGAGATTGCACCGGTTGAATTAGATGACTTGAATGAGATAACAACCTTGAAAGATCTTGAATGAATGCAGAGTGGAAAACACAAATCTTCGAGATATCTTGAGCACTCCGGAACAAATGAATAGCGAGAGGTGAATGATTAAGAGGTGCACCGTTATGAGAAGGCATTTGAAACGTGGAAAAAGATATGACCAACACCGAAAGCTTGAATTGGTTCCACCGGAGAAGAAAATGACTGATGAGAGACGAACTTGAAGCTTCGTTAGCATCTTCCTGAGAATCACCGGATAAGAATATTGACGGAAAAGGAATGGAGAAGCTTCCCATCAATAAAAGGATACTTGAATAAGAAATCTGAGTCCTCAAAGAAGGGGGGGGGGGGGGGGGGAAAAAACAAAGACAACTTGGAACGGATGAAACAAACACCATTGAGAAGACTTGAGTTGATCTTGCGAATGTTGAAATGATCGGATCCAATTGAAAAGAAACAACACCGGTTGAAAAGGATTTACATGACAATCTTGATTATCAAGAAGGATTAGTATTCACATCGGAGTATGAGAACACCATTTGGGGAAGGTATGGAATCAACACTTGACATTGAAGCAACTCGAATACCACAACTCCAAACAAAAACAGAGGATTGGCTTGCAGAATAAGCCGGAACAAACATATGATAGAGATTTCGCCCGAAGTTTTCGTGGTGGGGCCTACACGGGCTCGATCATACAGCACCATCATGTACAAGGTAGTGCACATGACATACGAAGCATCCCCGAGTCGGCATAGCCAAGGACTCTTTAAGACACAATGAGACCACTGTAAAACCAACCGTGAATAGGCGGACCACTACACGTCGAACCCCAATTTCATATCATACAACTGTCGGAAAGATATCCTAAGAGCTACTTGAATTCCCATTTATAAACTCCCGAAACTATCCGGTTATGCAATCAGGTGTTGGGGATACAGGGGAAGCATAATATCTCACCCAAAACTAGCAAATCCTACATCCAGCTGTATCCATCCTTCAACACATAACCAAGAAACCTTCGGAAATCATCTACCTCAACCTTCGACAAGCATCCGTTATACAAGTTATGGCAATACTCCCAAACTCCCACCCCAGTACAGGGTGGCGTCGAGGTTATCTCACCAACAACTGCATAAAAGAGATTTTCGATGTCGGCGAACTAAACTCGGGTATTCCAGAACTGCAACGATAAAATTGTGACGACAACACCTCGGAGCTCAACTCCCCGGGACACTGCCACAACCCCTAAATGTCAGGAGGCACCAAGAACAATGTTCTCGTCACAAAACCATCGGAACGATTCCAAGATACCCGCGTGATCCTAAATTTTTTTAGTGAAATTTGAGAAGAGAAGAGACAAAACTCTACGTCAGGATGCCTTACCAGGGCGATGAAGGGACTGGGGAGTAAAAAGAATTCCTAAACTCTCCGATATATAATTCCTAAATGACTCAAAACATTTTTCTAGACTCAACTCGGCTGCTAGTTCGATCAAGCAACAGGGCTCCTAAGGTCGGGGAAGGCTCTGATACCAACTTGTAACGCCCTCGATGCGGCTATATCTCCCACGTGTCGAAGCACGACTTAGAGGCATAACCGCATTGAAAGCAATGTCGCAAGTGAGGTAATCTTCACACAACCCATGTAATACATAAGGGAAAGAGATACATAGTTGGCTTACAATCGCCACTTCACACAATACATGAATAAAGCATTACAACAATCAAATACAATCAAGGTCCGACTACGGAACCAAAATAAAAGAAGAACCCCAAATGCGACAAGGTCCCCGATCGACCCCAACTGGGCTCCACTACTGATCAACTAGAACGAAACAACACAAAAGGACAAGATATTCATCGAGCTCCTCCTGAGCTTGGTTGCGTCATCTGCACGGACGCATCGGCACCTGCAAGCTGGTTTTGAAAGTATCTGTGAGTCACGGGGACTCAGCAATCTCACACCCTCGCGATCAAGACTATTTAAGCTTATGGGTAAGGTAAAAGGTATGAGGTGGAGCTGCAGCAAGCGACTAGCATATATGGTGGCTAAACATACGCAAATGAGAGCGAGAAGAGAAGGCAAAGCACGACCGAGAAACTATGATCAAGAAGTGATCCTAGAACAACCTACGTCAAGCATAACTCCAACACCGTGTTCACTTCCCGGACTCCGCCGGAAAGAGACCATCACGGTTACACACGGGGTTGATGCATTTTAATTAAGGTCTACTTCGGGTTTTCTACAACCGAACATTAACAAATTCCCATCTGCCCATAACCGCGGGCACGGCTTTCGAAAGTTCAAATCCCTGCAGGGTTGTCCCAACTTAGCCCATCACAAGCTCTCACGGTCAACGAAGGATATTCCTTCTAGCGGGAAGACCCGATCAGACTCAGAATCCCGGTTACAAGACATTTCGACAAGGTAAAACTAAACCAGCAACACCGCCCGAATGTGCCGACAAATCCTGATAGGAGCTGCACATATCTCTTTCTCAGGGCACACTCAGATTGTCCAAGGTATGGGTAGGCCAACCCAGAGTTGCCCCTGGTGGCCACCGGCAGCTGACAGGTTGGACCAACACTCAGAGGAGCACTGGCCCGGGGGGGGGGTTAAAATAATGATGACCCTTGAGTCTGCAGAACCCAAGGGAAAGAAAAGGCTAGGTGGCGAATGGTAAAACCAATGTTGGGCATTGCTGGAGGAGTTTTATTCAAGGCGAACTGTCAAGGGGTTCCCATTATTACCCAACCGCGTAAGGAACGCAAATCCGGGAACATAACACCGATATGACGGAAACTAGGGCGACAAGAGTGGAACAAAACACCAGGCATAAGGCCAAGCCTTCCACCCTTTACCAAGTATATAGATGCATTAATTAGATAAGATATATTGTGATATCCCAACAAGTAAACAACGTTCCAACAAGGAACAATATCTCCATGTTCCAACAAGGAAGAAACTTCAATCTTCACCTACAACTAACAATGCTATAAGAGGGGCTAAGCAAAGCGGTAACATAGCCAAACAACGGTTTGCTAGGACAAGGTGGGTTAGAGGCTTGGTTTAACAATATGGGAGGCATGATAAGCAAGTGGTAGGTATCGTAGCATAGGCATAGCAAAAGAGCGAGCATCTAGCAAGCAAAGATAGAAGTGATTTCGAGGGTATGGTCATCTTGCCTGAAATCCCGCAAGGAAGAAGAACGAGTCCATGAAGAAGACAAACGGACGTAGACGAATGGTTCCTCACAACGCGACGTTAACGGAACCAACCCGAAGAAGCAACACCGGAAAGAAGCACACAACATACTAAACAAACATCACATAAGCATGGCACGATGCACAACCAAGTATGATGCATGTCCAGTTTAAAGAAGCATGGCATGGCAAAGTGCAACAAACAACCCTACAAATTAAGTGGAGCTCAATATGCAACTCCGTTGCATATTGACGAAACACCACATGACTTGTTTAGACTCGATCTCGTTTATGTACCCAACAATATTAAATGTTGTTAAATATGGCAAGAGGGTGAAGCAAAGCAAAACTACCTATCTAGTCAAGTTTAAATGAGGCCGGAAGCAACGAACAACAATTCCGGTAAATCCCCATATGCATATTTTAGATTTGGTGCGGTTCTGCCCTAAGCCATATTTTATAGTTGGTAATCATGCAAAATGATGTCACCATGTTAAACTAGGCAAAATTCTACCCCATATACATATAAAGTTTATTAAAATCCGAGTTACGGTTATTTAGTTATGAAATAAATCATTTTAGCATGGCATAGGGGCAAATTTAAACAAACATCATTTTAAACATTTTGAACATGGATGAAAGTTGGATATTATGAATCTAGACAAAATTCTAAGCAAGTTTCATATATAACTTATTTTAATCCGATGCACGGTTTGTGAGATATTAAATGCATGAACAAGAGGGTCTTTTCTGCAAAACTGACGTTCTCTCAGAAAAATAGGAAAACGTACTATGTAAAAAAACAGGATACGGGCCGGATCTAGTTGGAACTGGGCCGGATTGGAGCTACAGGAACCTGGGAGGCTCACCATGGGCTCACCTGGGAGGCTCACCTCGGGGCTAAGGGTATGTACCAGTAGCTATGTGTTTGATCTCTCTCTCTCTCTCGTGTTCTTGAGATGGTACGATCTTGATGTATCGCGAGCTTTGCTATTATATTTGGATCCTATGATGTTTCTCCCCCCCTCTACTCTCTTGTAATGGATTGAGTTTCCCCTTTGAAGTTATCTTATCAGATTGAGTCTTTAAAGATTTGAGAACACTTGATGTATGTCTTGCCGTGCGTATCTGTGGTGACAATGGGATATCACGTGATTCACTTGATGTATGTTTTGGTGATCAACTTGCGGGTTCCGCCCATGAACCTATGCATAGGGTTGGCACACGTTTTCGTCGTGATTCTCCGGTAGGAACTTTGGGGCACTTTTTGAGGTCCTTTGTGTTGGTTGAATAGATAAATCTAAGATTGTGTGATGCATATCGTATAATCATACCCACGGATACTTGAGGTGACATTGGAGTATCTAGGTGACATTAGGGTTTTGGTTGATTTGTGTCTTAAGGTGTTATTCTAGTACGAACTCTAGGGCTGTTTGTGACACCTATAGGAATAGCCCAATGGATTGATTGGAAAGAATAACTTTGAGGTGGTTTCGTACCCTACCATAATCTCTTCGTTCGTTCTCTGCTACTAGTGACTTTGGAGTGACTCTTTGTTGCATGTTGAGGGATAGTTATGTGATCCAATTATGTTATTATTGTTGAGAGGACTTGCACTAGTGAAATTATGAACCCTAGGCCTTGTTTCAAGACATTGCAATGCCGTTTACGCTCACTTTTATCGCTTGCTACCTTGCTGTGTTTATAATTTCAGATTACAAATACCTTTATCTACTATCTATATACCACTTGTTTCACCATCTCTTCGCCGAACTAGTGCACCTATACAATTTACCATTGTATTGGGTGTGTTGGGGACACAAGAGACTCTTTGTTATTTGGTTGCAGGGTTGCTTGAGAGAGACCATCTTCATCCTACGCCTCCTACGGATTGATAAACCTTAGGTCATCCACTTGAGGGAAATTTGCTACTGTCCTACAAACCTCTCCACTTGGAGGCCCAACAACGTCTACAAGAAGAAGGTTGTGTAGTAGACATCAAGCTCTTTTCTGGCGCCGTCGCCGGGGAGGTTAGCGCTTGAAGGTATATCTTTAGATCTTGCAATCGAGTCTTTTAGTTTCTTGTTTTATCACTAGTTTAGTTTATAAAAGAAAATTACAAAAAAATGGAATTAAGGTTACCTCATATGCTTCATCTTTTTAATGTCTTTACGTGAGAATAAGGATTCCGATAATTGTGCTCAAGTGCTAGAAGAAGAATGCATTAGAATGTTTGGCACTAAATATTTGAATGATGAGCATGATTGCAATGTTGTTAGTATGAATTCCTTGAATATCTATGATGCTAATGATATGCAAAGCCACAAGCTTGGGGAAGCTATGTTTGATGAAGATGATATTTTTTGTCCCCCAAGTTTTGATGAGCAAATTTATTATGATGAAAGCATGCCTCCTATCTATGATGATTATTGTGATGACACGTATGCTTTAAAGAATAATGATAACCATGAAACTTGTCATCTTGATCAATTTTCAATCACATGATAGTTACTTTGTTGAGTTTGCTCCCACTATTTCATGAGAAGAATTTTGCTTATGTGGAGAGTAGTATTTTCTATGCTTGTAGATCATGAAAAGAATGCTTTAGGTGCTGGTTATATTGTTGAATTCATTCATGATGCTACTTAAATTATTATGAGGGAGGAACATATGCTTGTAGGAATTGCAATAATATCAAGTTTCCTCTCTATGTGCTTAAAGTTTTGAAGTTATGCTTGTTTCCTTCCTATGCAAGTTGATTATTGTTCCCATAAGTTGTTTGCTCACAAAATCCCTATGCATAGGAAGGGTTAGACTTAAATGTGCTAGTCATATTCTTCATGATGCTCTCTTTATGTTACATTCTTATCTTTTATGTGAGCATCATTGAAATCATCATGCCTAGCTAGGGGCGTTAAACATAGCGCTTGTTGGGAGGCAACCCAATTTTATTTTTGTTCCTTGCTTTTTGTTCCTGTTTAGTAATAAATAATTCATCTCATCTGTTTATATGTGGTTTTATGCTTTTAATTAGTGTTTGTGCCAAGTAGAACCTTTGGGAAGACTTGGGGAAAGTCTTGTTGATCATGCTGTAAAAAACAGAAACTTTAGCGCTCACGAGAACTGCTGCCATTTTTATTTGGAGAGTGATATTTAGTTAATTCTTTTTTCAGATGATTAATAGATAAATTACTCAGGTTCATAAATTTATTTGGGAATTTTATGAGTTCTAGAAGTATACGTTTGATCCATATTACTACAGACTGTTCTGTTTTTGACAGATTCTGTTTTTCGTGTGTTGTTTGCTTATTTTGATGAATCTATGGCTATAAAATAGTTTATAAACCATAGAGAAGTTGGAATACAGTAGGTTTAACACCAATATAAATAAATAATGAGTTCATTAGTACTTGAAGTGGTGATTTATTTCTTATACTAACGGAGCTTACGAGTTCTCTGTTAAGTTTTGTGTTGTGAAGTTTTCAAGTTTTGGGTAAGGATTCGATGGACATATGGAATAAGGAGTGGCAAGAGCCTAAGATTGGGGATGCCCAAGGCACCCCAAGGTAATATTCAAGGACAACCAAGAGCCTAAGCTTGGGGATGCCCATGGCACCCCCAAGATAATCCAAGGACACCAAAAAGTCAAAGCTTGGGGATGCCTTCTTTCGTCCACTTCCATTGGTAATTTACTTGGAGCTATATTTTTATTCACCAACATGATATGTGTTTTGCTTGGAGCGTATTGTATTATTTGTGTCTTTGTTGTTAGTGTGCCACAATCATCCTTGCTGTACACACCTTTTGAGAGAGCCATACATGAATTAGAATTTGATAGAATACTCTATGTGCTTCACTTATATCTTTTGAGCTAAGTAGTTTTGCTCTATGTGCTTCACTTAGATCTTTTAGAGCACGGTGGTGGATTTGTTTTAAAGAAACTATTGATCTCTCATGCTTCACTTAAATTATTTTGAGAGTCTTAATAGCATGGTAATTTGCTTAATAGTAACATGCTTGGTATTCAAGATTTGTGAAACTTTCTGTAACGCCCTCGATGCGGCTATATCTCCCACGTGTCGAGGCACGACTTAGAGGCATAACCGCATTGAAAGCAATGTCGCAAGTCAGGAAATCATCACACATCCCATGTACATAAATATATAAAGGGGAGGTACATAGTTGGCTTACACTCGCCACGTCACATCAAGTACATAAATAACATCCATCATACAAACACTCATGGCCCGACTACGGTGCCAAAATGAAAAGACCCCACATGCGACAAGGCCCTGAATCGATACCCCAACTAGGCACCACTACTGATCATTGGGAAAGGAAACATAATAACGCTGAGAGTCCTCGTCGAACTCCCACTTGAGCTCGTACTCGTCACCTGGAGCGGAATCACCTGGACCTGCATCTGGAATTATAGTATCTGTGAGCCACAGGGACTCAGCAATCTCGCACCCTCGCGATCAAAACTATTTAAGCTTATAGGAATGGATAAGGCAAGTATATGTGGAGCTGCAGCAAGCGACTAGCATATGTGGTGGCTAACTTATACGCAAAAGAGAGCGAGAAGAGGAGGCAAGGCGCGAGCGAGAATCTAGAGGAACAACCTGCGCAAGCATTACTCCAACACCGTGTCCACTTCCCGGACTCCGCCGAGAAGAGGCCATCACGGCAACACACTCAGTTGATTCATTTTAATTAATTAAGGTTTAAGTTATCTACAACCGGACATTAACAAATTCCCATCTGCCCATAACCGCGGGCACGGCTTTCAAAAGTTCAATCCCTGCAGGGGAGTCCCAACTTAGCCCATGACAAGCTCTCACGGTCAATGAAGGAATAGACCTCCTCCCAAGACGTTCCGATCAGACTCGGTATCTCGGTAACTCAAGACACTTCGACAGGTTAAAACAAGACCAGCAACACCGCCCGAATGTGCCGACAAATCCCGATAGGAGCTGCACATATCTCTTTCTCAGGGCACACTCAGATTGTCTAAACTTCCGGTAGGCCAGCCCAGAGTTGCCCCTGGTAGCCACCGGCGGCTGACGGTTTGGACCAACACTCGAGGAGCACTGGCCCGGGGGGGTTAAAATAAGGTAAGATGACCCTTGAGTCTGCAGAACCCAAGGGAAAGAAAAGGCTAGGTGGCAAATGGTAAAACCAATGTTGGGCATTGCTGGAAAAGCTTTAATCAAGGTGAAATATCAAGGGGTTCCCATTATAACCCAACCGCGTAAGGAACGCAAAATCCGGGAACATAACACCGATATGACGGAAACTAGGGCGGCAAGAGTGGAACAAAACACTAGGCGAGAGGCCGAGCCTTCCACCCTTTACCAAGTATATAGATGCATTAAGATAACATAGCAATATAATGATATCCCAACAAGTAAATAAATGTTCCAACAAGGAACGGCTCCAATCTTCACCTGCAACTAACAACGCTATAAGAGGGGCTGAGCAAAGCGGTAACATAGCCAATCAACGGTTTGCTAGGACATGGTGGGTTAGAGGTTTGACATGGCAATTGGGAGGCTGACAAGCAAAAGGTAGGCATCGTAGCATTGGCAAAGCAAGAGCGAGCAAACTAGCATAACAAAGATAGTAGTGATTTCGAGGGTATGATCATCTTGCCTGCACAGTTGTCAAAGTTGACTGGATCCTCACAAGCAAAATCAACGGGCTCCTCGGTAGCGAAATCATCTCCCGGATCTACCCAATCAAGACAAACAAGCAACAAGGATACAATCAACCACGTGCAAGACCAAGCAATATGATGAAATGATGATATGCTATGCGGGATGCGATGCGGGATGCAAAATGCAAGATATGACAGGAAATGCATGAACCTGGCCTCAAATTGGAATTCAAAGGGTGCCACTGGATAGAGGGGATGAAATCGCTTGAAAACGATATAAAGATCATTGGAATCGGAGTTACGGTTTGGAAATGGCAAGCGTTTTAAGATATGACACCGGTCTGCGATTTACAGCAAGTAGGCATCTAAATGCAACGAAAAGTACATGCTATAGCCACCAAACATGACAACAAAATACATGGCAGGGATGCACACAAGATGCTTAACAAAATATTAGCACTGATCCACGGCCAATTCATCCATTATGAGGTTCAAACAAGCATGGCAAAAACGCAAATGCAAAACAGATTCCAGACTTAGTGAAATTAACACTAGTCTGAAATTTCAGATCACGATGCTCTCTTCGGAGCAGCAAAACAACATGATAAATGACCTGAACATGACAAGTAAGAATATGGCATGGAGCTACTCAACAAGCTTAACAAAAGACCCAAAGTGACCTTGGGCCAAAATGGTTCACAAAATATATTAACGGGCACACGAACATAGCATAAAACACAATCGGTTTTCAGACTTAGTGAAAACTGAGACATGCTGAAATATAACCCACGAAGGCATGTAAACGAGCTCGATGCACTCACCATGGTGCAAGTCACAGCAAGGCAAGCATTCATCCATTAAGAAGGCACAAAATACAAGCTATACATTGCAAGAACAATGGCATAACATGCACGGATCAACTACAACAACGCCGGCAAAATCGCAAACGAGTTGACGATCTGCCCAGATTCACCACGAAGCAAAAGTAGAGCTCGATGGAGTCAACCTAGAGCACTCCACATATGTAAGAAAAGACATGGATGCATAGAGCATAACATAAATATCAAAACTCCCTTACTGATCATCCTCAAAAGAGGCACGGATCACTAGGAAACAAGCTTGACATATAGCATCATGGACTAAAATATCCCAGACTTAGTGAAAATCACTAAGTCCCTGAAATCAGCAATCTCAGGTACCTCTCTTCGCAAGCTTGCACAAGACAACACACACATCCTAAAAATGCATGGGTGGCACCTCTAGAAAGAAGACAAAATGCTTAACAATTCATCCCAAAGGGGCACAGGCATATCATGCACGAATTAAACATGGCAAAAATGACAAAAGTGCATGATGAACTAACGGATCTGCAATTTAACTCACGAAGCCTCCTTCTAACAGCATTTTGGGCATCAAGATGAACTCAAATGCAAATGATGCAATGGAATGAAATGATGTACATGTCGATACAAAGATTTTGATATATTATATGCCCAAATCGGAGCTACGGATGCGGAGATATCACTGGTCAAAGATAGCATAAAAATCTAGAGGGAGAGGGAAAAAGTCAACCCTAGAATTTCGGATCTGAGATCCAGATCGGGGCACTGTTCACCGACGCGGAAACCAAGGTTCGTCGGCCAGAGTTGGAGCTCTCGCCGGAGCTTGCGGACGCCGGGGAGGCCTTGGAGCGGCGCGCCGGCCGGAGGAGAGGACGGCGATGGGGCGGCGACCACCGGCGGACGGCGGGGCCGCGGCTCGAGGTGCCGGCCGGCGACGATGGCGGGCGGCGGCGCCGGTGCCTCGGGTGGCCGGCCGCGAGGAAGAAGGGCGGCGGGGCGCGGGCGCGAGGCGGCGGAGGAGATGGGCCACGGGGGCCTCCCGCGGGCTCGGGCGGGCCGGCGCGGCGGCGGCGATGTGGGCGCCCGCCCGGGACACGTGGCGCAGCGCGGTTGGCTGGGGCGGATCGGCGGACGTTGTCCGGCCGGGGGCGGACACGTCCGTCGGCGGAGATTCTGTTTTTTTAGGGTTTTGGACGGGGGAAGAAGAGATCCGAATGGAGGGGGGTATATATAGGCATAAGTAGAGCTAGGAGAGTCCAAATGAGGTGCGGTTTTCGGCCACGCGATCGTGATCGAACGCTCTAGGACATGGAGCAGAGTTTGGTGGGATTTGGGCCAAATTGGAGGGGTGTTGGGCTGCAACACACACGAGGCCTTTTCGGTCCCTCGGTTAACCGTTGAAGTATCAAACGAAGTCCAAATGACCCGAAACTTGATGGGCGGTCTACCGGTAGTAAACCAAGGCCGCATGACAAGTCTCGGTCCAATCCGGAAATGTTTAATCCCCACACACGAAAGAAAGGTAGAAATGACCACCGAAGGAGAACGAAGCGCCGGAATGCAAAACGGACAACGGGGAAAAAACTCGAATGCCTGAGATGAACACGTATGTAAATGCAATGCACATGATGACATGATATGAGATGCATGAAAAAGAAAACAACACACGGAGACAAAACCCGAACCCGAGGAAATAAATATAACTTAACGCCGGAAACGGCAAGAGTTGGGGTACAAATTGGGAAAGTTATATCTGGGGCGTTACACTTTCTTTTGAGTGTGTTGAATACTAAGAAACATTGGATGCTTGATAATTGTTTTGAGATATGGAGGTAGTAATATCAAAGTCATGCTAGTAGAGTAATTGTGAATTTGAGAAGTGCTTGAGGTAAAGTTTGCAAGTCCCGTAGCATGCATGTATGGTAAACGTTATGCAACAAATTTGAAACATGAGGTGTTATTTGATTGTCCTGCTTATGAGTGGCGGTCGGGGACGAGCGATGGTCTTTTCCTACCAATCTATCCCCCTAGGAGCATGCACGTAATACTTTGGTTTTTGATGGCTTGTAGATTTTTGCAATAAGTATATGAGTTCTTTATGACTAATGTTGAGTCCATGGATTATACGCACTTTCACCCTACCATCATTGCCAGCCTCTACGGTACCGTGCATTGACCTTTCTCACATTGAGAGTTGGCGCAAACTTCGCCGGTGCATCCAAACCCCGTGATATGATACGCTCTTTCACACATAAACCTCCTTATATCTTCCTCAAAACAGCCATCATACCTACCTATTATGGCATTTCCATAGCCATTCCGAGATATATTGCCATGCAACTTTCCACCATCCAGTTTATCATGACACATTCATCATTGTCATATTGCTTAGCATGATCATGTAGTTGACATAGTATTTGTGGCAAAGCCACCGTTCATAATTTTTTCATACTTGTCACTCTTGATTCATTGCATATCCTGATACATCGCCGGAGGCATCCATATAAAGTCATACTTTGTTCTAGTATCGAGTTGTAATCATTGAGTTGTAAATAAATAGAAGTGTGAAGATCATCATTCAATAGAGCATTGTCCCCCCCAAAAAGAGAAAGGCCAAAGAAAAAAAGAAGGCCCCAAAAAAGAGAAAATAAATAAAAAAGGGCAATGCTACTATCCTTTTTTCCACACTTGTGCTTCAAAGTAGCACCATGTTCTTCATATAGAGAGTCTCTTGAGTTATCACTTTCATATACCAGTGGGAATTTTCATTATAGAACTTGGCTTGTATATTCCAACAATGGGCCTCCTCAAGTGCCCTAGGTCTTCGTGAGCAAGCAAGTTGGATGCACACCCACTTAGTTTCTTTTGTTGAGCTTTCATACATTTATAGCTCTAGTGCATCCGTTGCATGGCAATCTGTAACGCCCTCGATGCGGCTATATCTCTCACGTGTCGAAGCACGACTTAGAGGCATAACCGCATTTAAAGCAATGTCGCAAGTGAGGTATTCTTCACACAACCCATGTAATACATAAGGGAAAGAGATACATAGTTGGCTTACAATCGCCACTTCACACAATTACATGAATAAAGCATTACATCAAACCGATACAATCAAGGTCCGACTACGGAACCAAAATAAAAGAAGACTACCCCAAATGCTACACAGATCCCCTATCGACCCCAACCGGGCTCCACTACTGATCGACTAGAACGAAACAACACAAAGGACAAGATCTTCAACGAGCTCCTCCTTGAGCTCGGTTGCGTCATCTGCACGGTATCCTCGGCACCTGCAAGCTGGTTTTGGAAGTATCTATGAGTCACGGGGACTCGGCAATCTCGCACCCTCGTGATCAAGACTATTTAAGCTTATGGGTAAGGTAAAGGTATGATGTGGAGCTGCAGCAAGCGACTAGCATATATGGTGGCTAACATACGCAAATGAGAGCGAGAAGAGAAGGCAAAGCGCGATCGAGAAACTATGGTCAAGAAGTGATCCTAGAACAACCTACGTCAAACATAACTCCAACACCGTGTTCACTTCCCGGACTCCACCGGAAAGAGACCATCACGGTAACACACACGGTTGATGTATTTTAATTAAGATCAACTTCAGGTTTTCTACAACCGGACATTAACAAATTCCCATCTGCCCATAACCGCGGGCGCGGCTTTCGAAAGTTCAAAACCCTGCAGGGGTGTCCCAACTTAGCCCATCACAAGCTCTCACGGTCAACGAAGGATATTCCTTCTAGCGAGAAGACCCGATCAGGCTCGGAATCCCGGTTACAAGACATTTCGACAAGGTAAAACTAAACCAGCAACACCGCCCGAATGTGCCGACAACACTGCCCGAATGCGGAGGGGAACGCGACGAGGCGGGCTGTCGCGACAGCGGCTCGCTCTACGTCAAACATAACTCCAACACCGTGTTCACTTCCCGGACTCCACCGGAAAGAGACCATCACGGTAACACACACGGTTGATGTATTTTAATTAAGATCAACTTCAGGTTTTCTACAACCGGACATTAACAAATTCCCATCTGCCCATAACCGCGGGCGCGGCTTTCGAAAGTTCAAAACCCTGCAGGGGTGTCCCAACTTAGCCCATCACAAGCTCTCATGGTCAACGAAGGATATTCCTTCTAGCGAGAAGACCCGATCAGGCTCGGAATCCCGGTTACAAGACATTTCGACAAGGTAAAACTAAACCAGCAACACCGCCCGAATGTGCCGACAACACTGCCCGAATGCGGAGGGGAACGCGACGAGGCGGGCTGTCGCGACAGCGGCTCGCTCGCCGGCAACTGCTGGAGACGGAGGTCAGGGCGGATGGAGCTTCTGCTCCGGCGATGCAGCGGCGCAGGGAATGGAGGGAGGTGCTGCTCCGGGCGCTCGACAGCGTCTCCGGTGAGAACTGAGTCGAGGCAGGGGTTCGACGACCATGAGTTGGTCTCCTGTTATAGAGAACAAGAGAGATGAGAGGTGGAGGAGGGAAAGAGAAGGAGGGAGAGGCACGAGGGAAGGTGCCTTGGAGGTCGAGGTCGGCGGGAACGGCGCGCAGGCTGATCCGGGCGGAGGCACGCGGGATCCCGCCGGCGGCGTGGCCTGAGACGACGGCGCAATGGGGATTGGTCCCCTGGACGCGCCGTGCGATGCTGGAAGAAGCAACAGCGGGGTTTGTGGAGAGGTGACCTGGAGGAGGAGCTGGCGGCGCTAGGAGAACCAGAGGGAGAGGGTCAAGGGAATCGGCTGGAGCACGGGGATCGAGCGGATGGGGCGCTGCGAGGGAGATGGGGCTTCTGGCGGCGCTAGAGGAGGATACGAGGGATAGGTATCGATCGTGATGGGGTTGCGCTAGGGTTAGGTAGCTGGGCTGCGGGATGCCCTGGCCAAATGGGCCAGCGTGGTGGAGACTGGTTGGCCGACCTGGGCCTAGGGATGGGCCCTAGAGGCCAGCCTGCTGGACTCCTCTCTCTCATTTCTAAAACAGAAAAAACAAAGAAGAGAAGAAAAAGGAAGGAGGTGATAGGGGAAGAAGTTGGACATGCGGATAATTTCCTTGGACTCACAAAATGTGAGGAATTTAAATAAAATGGCAAGAGGGTTTTTGGAGAACAATAGATT
The DNA here is from genome assembly GCF_003073215.2 of Triticum urartu. Taxonomy (NCBI): domain Eukaryota; kingdom Viridiplantae; phylum Streptophyta; class Magnoliopsida; order Poales; family Poaceae; genus Triticum; species Triticum urartu. Next base: position 606,783,892 of record NC_053024.1, read on the forward strand.
TGCACATGTTGAATTTAATTCAACATGTTTGAATTTTGAAACCCATTCGAAAGGACTCTAAAAGGGCTAAGATTTTTAGAGGAGCCTCGATAAAAGAGATGAGAAATATAGGCAAGGTTTGAAGGTCAAACTCGAAGAGGAATAGACATGGAAAATATTTTGCACGTGTGTTATGGGTGATACCAAATTATTGGAATATAATTTATATAGCTCCCTAAAATATTGGGAGAATATGTTTTAAATAGTAATCACCATAGTGAATATCCCTCCATTTAAATGGACCGAAGATCCATGCAATTTATTTAGTTGAGTTAAGAAAAGAAATGACATGATGCAATGCACATGATGCAAAGATCAATGCAATGAACCAAACAAAACACACAACGAAACCTGGAAACCCTGGAAGGCATCTGAAGCTCCGGTCTTGGGGCGTTACACAATCCCTACTCCTTGCATTAACATCAATCGATGGGCATCTCCATAGCCCATTGATTAGCCTCGTTGATGTGAGACTTTCTCCTTTTTGTCTTCTCCACATAACCCCCATCATTATATTCTATTCCACCCATAGTGCTATATCCATGGCTCATGCTCATGTATTGCATGAAAGTTTATGAGTTTGAAATTATTAAGGTATGAAACAATTGCTTGGCTTGTCATCGGGGTTGTGCATGATGAGAGCATTCTTGTGTGACGAAAATGGAGCATGACTAAACTATATGATTTTGTAGGATGAACTTTCTTTGGTCATGTTATTTTGAGAAGACATAATTGCTTAGTTAGTATGCTTGAAGTATTATTATTTTTATGTCATTGTGAACTTTTGTCTTGAATCTTTCGGATCTGAATATTCATAACACAATTAAGAAGAATCACATTGAAATTATGCCAAGTAGCACTCCGCATCAAAAATTCTGTTTTTATCATTTATCTACTCGAGGACGAGCAGGAATTAAGCTTGGGGATGCTGATACGTCTCCAACGTATCTATAATTTTTGATTGCTCCATGCTATGCTATTTACTATTTTGAATGTTTATGGGCTTTATTATACACTTTTATATCATTTTCGGGACTAACCTATTAACCCAGAGCCCAGTGCCAGTTTCTGTTTTTACCCTGTTTTAGGGTTTCGAAGAAAAGGAAAACCAAACGGACTCCAATTGACCTGAAACTTCACGGAACTCATTTTTGGAAGGAAAGAAGCCCAGAAGACTTGGAGTGCACGTCGGGGGATCTGCGAGGAGGTCACGAGGCAGGGGGGCGCGCCCACCCCCCTGGGCACGCCCTCCACCCTCGTGAGCCCCTCGTGGCCCCCCTGACGTACTTCTTCCACCTATATATCTCCATATACCCTAAAAACATCCGTGAGCACAATAGATCGGGAGTTCCGCCGCCAGAAGCCTCCGTAGCCACCGAAAACCAATCTAGACCCGTTCCGGCACCCTGTCGAAGGGGGAATCCCTCTGTGGTGGCCATCTTCATCATCCCGGTGCTCTCCATGACGAGGAGGGAGTAGTTCTCCCTCGGGGCTAAGGGTATGTACCAGTAGCTATGTGTTTGATCTCTCTCTCTCTCATGTTCTTGAGATGGTACAATCTTGATGTATCGCGAGCTTTGCTATTATATTTGGATCCTATGATGTTTCTCCCCCCCTCTACTCTCTTGTAATGGATTGAGTTTCCCCTTTGAAGTTATCTTATCAGATTGAGTCTTTAAAGATTTGAGAACACTTGATGTATGTCTTGCCGTGCGTATCTATGGTGACAATGGGATATCACGTGATTCACTTGCTGTATGTTTTGGTGATCAACTTGCGGGTTCCGCCCATGAACCTATGCATAGGGGTTGGCACACGTTTTCGTCGTGATTCTCTGGTAGGAACTTTGGGGCACTCTTTGAGGTCCTTTGTGTTGGTTGAATAGATGAATCTGAGATTGTGTGATGCATATCGTATAATCATACCCACAGATACTTGAGGTGACATTGGAGTATCTAGGTGACATTAGGGTTTTGGTTGATTTGTGTCTTAAGGTGTTATTCTAGTATGAACTCTAGGGCTTTTTGTGACACCTATAGGAATAGCCCAACAGATTGATTGGAAAGAATAACTTTGAGGTGGTTTCGTACCCTACCATAATCTCTTCGTTCGTTCTCCGCTATTAGTGACTTTGGAGTGACTCTTTGTTGCATGTTGAGGGATAGTTATGTGATCCAATTATGTTATTATTGTTGAGAGGACTTGCACTAGTGAAATTATGAACCCTAGGCCTTGTTTCAAGACATTGCAATGCCGTTTACGCTCACTTTTATCGCTTGCTACCTTGCTGTTTTTATAATTTCAGATTACAAATACCTTTATATACTATCTATATACCACTTGTTTCACCATCTCTTCGCTGAACTAGTGCACCTATACAATTTACCATTGTATTGGGTGTGTTGGGGACACAAGAGACTCTTTGTTATTTGGTTGCAGGGTTGCTTGAGAGAGACCATCTTCATCCTACGCCTCCTACGGATTGATAAACCATAGGTCATCCACTTGAGGGAAATTTTCTACTGTCCTACAAACCTCTGCACTTGGAGGCCCAACAATGTCTACAAGAAGAAGGTTGTGTAGTAGACATCAAGCTCTTTTCTGGCGCCGTCGCCGGGGAGGTTAGCGCTTGAAGGTATATCTTTAGATCTTGCAATCGAGTCTTTTAGTTTCTTGTTTTATCACTAGTTTAGTTTATAAAAGAAAATTACAAAAAAATGGAATTAAGGTTACCTCATATGCTTCATCTTTTTAATGTCTTTAGTTATTTAGTTATGAAATAAAAGAAAATTAAAATCCGAGTTACGGTTATTTAGTTATGAAATAAATCATTTTAGCATGGCATAGGGGCAAATTTAAACAAACATCATTTTAAACATGGATGAAAGTTGGATATTATGAATCTAGATAAAATTCTAAGCAAGTTTCATATATAACTTATTTTAATCCGATGCACGGTTTGTGAGATATTAAATGCATGAACAAGAGGGTCTTTTCTTCAAAACTGACGTTCTTTCAGAAAAATAGGAAAACGTACTATGTAAAAAAACAGGATACAGGCCGGATCTGGATGGAACTGGGCCGGATTGGAGCTACAGGAACCTGGGAGGCTCACCATGGGCTCTTGGCCCGGTCGGTGGAGGAGGTAGGCCGGCTTGGGGCGCTGGTCAACGCGAGCGACAGCGCGCGGCTCTCGAAACAGGGGTCGAGCGCTGCGAGCGCTACTTGACCTGAAGCAGGGGACGCAGGGAAGTAGGGGCGCGGGACTTGGCGTGATGCAGAGAGATGGAGGTCGACGGCGACACTTGGCGGCGGGGACGACTGGATTCGAGCAGGTCGCCGGACGGAGCGGGGTCGGCTGCACCGCTGCAGAGTGCTCCTGGGGCTCCACAAGCTAGGGCGGTCTGTCAGAGATGCGGGACCTGGGCGGTGCGAGGCGAGGCTCCAAGCAGCGAAGGGCGCTGCAAGGAGACGGGCATCCATGAGCTCGGGCAGGAGAAGGAGGGTCGAGGAGGTCCTGCGGTGGCGCTGTCGGCGTTGTGCTGGACTCCGGTGAGGCAGAGAGGCAGGGGACGGAGCGGCAAGAGTTTGAGGCCATGGCGACTCGACGGCGGCGCTGCAGCTTCGAGGCGTCGGAGCTCCCTATACGAGCAGACAGAGAGAGAGAGATGTGAGGGAGAGGGAGAAGAATGGAAGGAGGGAGAAGAGGCGCGAGGCTCATCTGGTGGTCAACGCCGATGGCGCAGGACAACGTCGGGCACGGGGTTGGGGTCCGGCAGTGGTGCAGGTCCATGGCGCGGGGTGGGGCATGGAGGAGCTCCTCTCCTCTGGATCGAACTGAAAGGAGAAGGCAGCGGGGCGCTGGTCTCTGACGAGGCCGGTCGAAGACGGCGGCCTCAGGCAGGGGAGCTCGGGCTCCTGGAACGAGAGGGGCGTGGGAAATCTGGCGCCGTGGTGCTCTGCTCCCCAGCGAGCTCAGGCGAGGTCAAGGGGATCCATGGGCGCGTGGGACTGCTGGAGAGGTGGAGTGGTGGAGATTGGCCGATGGCTGAAATCGAGGAGAGGCGGTGGCAGCTGCGATCTGGTTGGGTGGAGAAGGATCGGGAGGGATCCCGATGTGGAAAAGGACTGGCGGCGGCTGGGAGGATGGGACAGGGCTCCTAAAATCTAGGGTTAGGCCAGTAGGTGGTCTATTTATAGATAGAGGAGAAGGTTTAGGGTCTCACCGATTTAGATCCGACGATCCGAAAAAATAGGTTAGGGAAAACAAATAAGAAACCGAAGATATTTAGGGGATGATTGGAGATGATCCGAATTCATCGGTAACGACAGTCCGGGTCGGGTCCGGGATAGCTTTCGGACGCGCGCGAGGGGTTCGATGCACTGTGCAGAGAGGGTTTCGGGGCTTGGCGGTTGTCAGCGGATTGTGCAGAAGGGCTCGAGCTGAGAGAAGAAAAGAGAGAGAGAGGCTCGGCGACTGTTTTCGGAGACCGAAAACGTCCGACGTTAGACCGACTATATTGTCGCTATAGTTAATCGTTGGGGCATCAAACGAACTCCGAATGCGATGAAACTTGGCAGGCGGTCTATCTACACTATAATAAGACCACACGTCAACTTTCAACCCAAACCGAGAACATTTTCCAGCCACTTATAAAATACTATTTCGGACATGCCGCGGGCGCGTGCAAGTGTGGTTGGGCTCCGAACGGACAACGGAGAGAACTCAGAGGCCGGGACGGATGCAAGTTTTGAAAACATGATGATGCAATGCACATGATGACATGACAAGATGCAACACGCAAGCGAATGACATGGCAACAACAGCGAATAACTGAAAGACACCTGGCACATCAGTCTCGGGGCGTTGCACTACTCTAGCTAAATGCTCCCACTTTCAATATGTATCCAAATCGAGACTTAGAGTCATCCAGATTGGTGTCAAAGCTTGCATCGACATAACTCTTTACGACGAACTCTTTATCACCTCCATAACCGAGAAATATTTCCTTAGTACTCTAAGGATAATTTTGACCAACTGACACGTCTCCAACGTATCTATAATTTTAGATTGCTCCATGCTATATTATTTACTGTTTTGAATGTTTATGGGCTTTATTATACACTTTTATATCATTTTTGGGACCAACCTATTAACCCAGATCCCAGTGCCAGTTTCTGTTTTTACCCTGTTTAAGGGTTTCAAAGAAAAGGAAAACCAAACGGAGTCCAATTGACCTGAAACTTCACGGAACTCATTTTTGGAAGGAAAGAAGCCCAGAAGACTTGGAGTGCACGCCGGGGGATCTGCGAGGAGGTCACGATGGCCCCCCTGACGTACTTCTTCCGCCTATATATCTCCATATAACCTAAAAACATCCGTGAGCACAATATATCAGGAGTTCCGCCGCCAGAAGCCTCCGTAGCCACCAAAAGCCAATATAGACCCATTCCGGCACCCTGCCGGAGGGGGAATCCCTCTCCGGTGGCCATCTTCATCATCCCGGTGCTCTCCATGATGAGGAGGGAGTAGTTCTCCCTCGGGGCTGAGGGTATGTACCCGTAGCTATGTGTTTGATCTCTCTCTCTCTCTCTCTCGTGTTCTTGAGATGGTACGATCTTGATGTATCGCGAGCTTTGCTATTATATTTGGATCCTATGATGTTTCTTCCCCCCTCTACTCTCTTGTAATGAATTGAGTTTCCCCTTTGAAGTTATCTTATCGGATTGAGTCTTTAAAGATTTGAGAACACTTGATGTATGTCTTGCCGTGCGTATCTGTGGTGACAATGGGATATCACGTGATTCACTTGCTGTATGTTTTGGTGATCAACTTGCGGGTTCCGCCCATGAACCTATGCATAGGGGTTGGCACACGTTTTCGTCGTGATTCTCCGGTAGGAACTTTGGGGCACTCTTTGAGGTCCTTTGTGTTGGTTGAATAGATGAATCTGAGATTGTGTGATGCATATCGTATAATCATACCCACAGATACTTGAGGTGACATTGGAGTATCTAGGTGACATTAGGGTTTTGGTTGATTTGTGTCTTAAGGTGTTATTCTAGTACGAACTCTAGGGCTTTTTGTGACACCTATAGGAATAGCCCAACAGATTGATTGGAAAGAATAACTTTGAGGTGGTTTCGTACCCTACCATAATCTCTTCGTTCGTTCTCCGCTATTAGTGACTTTGGAGTGACTGTTTGTTGCATGTTGAGGGAAAGTTATGTGATCCAATTATGTTATTATTGTTGAGAGGACTTACACTAGTGAAAGTATGAACCCTAGGCCTTGTTTCAACTCATTGCAATACCGTTTACGCTCACTTTTATCGCTTGCTACCTTGCTGTTTTTATAATTTCAGATTACAAATACCTTTATCTACTATCTATATACCACTTGTTTCACCATCTCTTCGCCGAACTAGTGCACCTATACAATTTACCATTGTATTGGGTGTGTTGGGGACACAAGAGACTCTTTATTATTTGGTTGCAGGGTTGCTTGAGAGAGACCATCTTCATCCTACGCCTCCTACGGATTGATAAACCTTAGGTCATCCACTTGAGGGAAATTTGCTACTGTCCTACAAACCTCTGCACTTGGAGGCCCAACAACGTCTACAAGAAGAAGGTTGTGTAGTAGACATCAAGCTCTTTTCTGGCGCCGTCGCCGGGGAGGTTAGCGCTTGAAGGTATATCTTTAGATCTTGTAATCGAGTCTTTTAGTTTCTTGTTTTATCACTAGTTTAGTTTATAAAAGAAAATTACAAAAAAATGGAATTAAGGTTACCTCATATGCTTCATCTTTTTAATGTCTTTCGTGAAAATAAGGATTCCGATAATTGTGCTCAAGTGCTAGAAGAAGAATGCATTAGAATGTTTGGCACTAAATATTTGAATGATGAGCATGATTGCAATGTTGTTAGTATGAATTCGCTTGAATATCTATGATGCTAATGATATGCAAAGCCACAAGCTTGGGGAAGCTATGTTTGATGAAGATGATATTTTTTGTCCCCCAAGTTTTGATGAGCAAATTTATTATGATGAAAGCATGCCTCCTATCTATGATGATTACTATGATGACACGTACGCTTTAAAGAATAATGATAACCATGAAACTTGTCATCTTGATCTTAATTTTCAATCACATGATAGTTATTTTGTTGAGTTTGCTCCCACTATTATTCATGAGAATAATTTTGCTTATGTGGAGAGTAGTAAATTTTCTATGCTTGTAGATCATGAAAAGAATGCTTTAGGTGCTGGTTATATTGTTGAATTCATTAATGATGCTACTGAAAATTATTATGAGGGAGGAATATATGCTTGTAGGAATTGCAATAATATCAAGTTTCCTCTCTATGTGCTTAAAATCTTGAAGTTATGCTTGTTTTACCTTCCTATGCAAGTTGATTCTTGTTCCCATAAGTTGTTTGCTCACAAAATCCCTATGCATAGGAAGTGGGTAAGACTTAAATGTGCTAGTCATATTCTTCATGATGCTCTCTTTATGTTACAATTCTTATCCTTTATGTGAGCATCATTGAAATCATCATGCCTAGCTAGGGGCGTTAAACGATAGCGCTTGTTGGGAGGCAACCCAATTTTATTTTTATTCCTTGCTTTTTGCTCCTGTTTAGTAATAAATAATTCATCTAGCCTCTTTTTACATGTGGTTTTATTGTTTTAATTAGTGTTTGTGCCAAGTAGAACCTTTGGAAAGGCTTGGGGGAAGTCTTGTTGATCATGCTGTAAAAAAAACAGAAACTTTAGCGCTCACAAGAATTGCTGCCATTTTTATTTGGAGAGTGCTATATAATTAATTATTTTTTCAGATTATTAATAGATAAATTACTCAGGTCCAGCAATTTATTTGAGAATTTTATGAGTTCCAGAAGTATACGTTTGATCCAGATTACTACAGATTGTTCTGTTTTTGACAGATTCTGTTTTTCGTGTGTTGTTTGCTTATTTCGATGAATCTATGGCTAGTAAAATAGTTTATAAACCATAGAGAAGTTGGAATACAGTAGTTTTAACACCAATATAAATAAAGAATGAGTTCATTACAGTACCTTGAAGTGGTGATTTATTTTCTTATACTAACGGAGCTTACGAGTTCTCTGTTAAGTTTTGTGTTGTGAAGTTCTCAAGTTTGGGTAAGGATTCGATGGACTATGGAATAAGGAGTGGAAAGAGCCTAAGCTTGGGGATGCTCAAGGCACCCCAAGGTAATATTCAAGGATAGCCAAGAGCCTAAGCTAGCTTGGGGATGCCCCGGAAGGCATCCCCTCTTTCGTCCACTTCCATCGGTAACTTTACTTGGAGCTATATTTTTATTCACCACATGATATGTTGTTTTGCTTGGAGCGTATTGTATTATTTGTGTCTTTGCTTGTTAGTGTGCCACAATCATCCTTGCTGTACACACCTTTTGAGAGAGCCATACATGAATTAGAATTTGATAGAATACTCTATGTGCTTCACTTATATCTTTTTGAGCTAAGTAGTTTTGCTCTATGTGCTTCACTTAGATCTTTTAGAGCACGGTGGTGGATTTGTTTTAAAGAAACTATTGATCTCTCATGCTTCACTTAAATTATTTTGAGAGTCTTAATAGCATGGTAATTTGCTTAATAGTAACATGCTTGGTATTCAAGATTTGTGAAACTTTCTGTAACGCCCTCGATGCGGCTATATCTCCCACGTGTCGAGGCACGACTTAGAGGCATAACCGCATTGAAAGCAATGTCGCAAGTCAGGAAATCATCACACATCCCATGCACATAAATAATATAAAGGGGAGGTACATAGTTGGCTTACACTCGCCACGTCACATCAAAGTACATAAATAACATCCATCATACAAATCACTCATGGCCCGACTACGGTGCCAAAATAGAAAAGACCCCCAACATGCGACAAGGCCCTGAATCGATAACCCCTACTAGGCACCACTACTGATCATTGGGAAAGGAAACATAATAACGCTGAGAGTCCTCGTCGAACTCCCACTTGAGCTCGTACTCGTCACCTGGAGCGGAATCACCTGGACCTGCATCTGGAATTATAGTATCTGTGAGCCACAGGGACTTAGCAATCTCGCACCCTCGCGATCAAGACTATTTAAGCTTATAGGAATGGATAAGGCAAGTATATGTGGAGCTGCAGCAAGCGACTAGCATATGTGGTGGCTAACTTATACGCAAAAGAGAGTGAGAAGAGGAGGCAAGGCGCGAGCGAGAATCTAGAGGAACAACCTGCGCAAGCATTACTCCAACACCGTGTCCACTTCCCGGACTCCGCCGAGAAGAGGCCATCACGGCAACACACTCAGTTGATTCATTTTAATTAATTAAGGTTTAAGTTATCTACAACCGGACATTAACAAATTCCCATCTGCCCATAACCGCGGGCACGGCTTTCAAAAGTTCAATCCCTGCAGGGGGTCCCAACTTAGCCCATGACAAGCTCTCACGGTCAACGAAGGAATAGACCTCCTCCCAAGACATTCCGATCAGACTCGGTATCTCGGTAACTCAAGACACTTCGACAGGGTAAAACAAGTCCAGCAACACCGCCCGAATGTGCCGACAAATCCCGATAGGAGCTGCACATATCTCTTTCTCAGGGCACACTCAGATTGTCTAAACTTCCGGTAGGCCAGCCCAGAGTTGCCCCTGGTAGCCACCGGCGGCGACGGTTTGGACCAACACTCAGAGGAGCACTGGCCCGGGGGGGGGGTTAAAATAAGATGACCCTTGAGTCTGCAGAACCCAAGGGAAAGAAAAGGCTAGGTGGCAAATGGTAAAACCAATGTTGGGCATTGCTGGAAAAGCTTTAATCAAGGTGAAATATCAAGGGGTTCCCATTATAACCCAACCGCGTAAGGAACGCAAAATCCGGGAACATAACACCGATATGACGGAAACTAGGGCGGCAAGAGTGGAACAAAACACTAGGCGAGAGGCCGAGCCTTCCACTACCTTTACCAAGTATATAGATGCATTAAGATAACAAGGCATATATAATGATATCCCAACAAGTAAATAATGTTCCAACAAGGAACGGCCTCCAATCTTCACCTGCAACTAGCAACTGCTATAAGAGGGGCTGAGCAAAGCGGTAACATAGCCAATCAACGGTTTGCTAGGACATGGTGGGTTAGAGGTTTGACATGGCAATTTGGGAGGCTGACAAGCAAATGGTAGGCATCGTAGCATTGGCATAGCAAAAGAGCGAGCAAACTAGCATAGCAAAGATAGTAGTGATTTCGAGGGTATGATCATCTTGCCTGCAAGTTGTCAGAGTTGACTGGATCCTCACAAGCAAAATCAACGGGCTCCTCGGTAGCGAACTCGTCTCCCGGCTCTACCCAAACAAGACAAACAAGCAACAAGGATACAATCAACCACGTGCAAAGACCAAGCAATATGATGAAATGATGATATGCTATGCGGGATGCGATGCGGGATGCAAAATGCAAGATATGACAGGAAATGCATGAACCTGGCCTCAACTTGGAATTCCAAGGTGTGCCACTGGAAAGATGGGGATGAAATCGCTTGAAAACGATATAAAGATCATTGGAATCGGAGTTACGGTTTGAAATGGCAAGTACTTTTAAGAATGACACCGGTCTGCGATTTACAGCAAGGCGCATCCTAAATGCAAGGAATGAACATGATAAAACCCACGACACTACACGTGAAAAGTTATATATAATAGCATGGCAGGAGATGTCACTACCGAGATGAGTGAATCACACACCTAGAGAATAGAGATATTGTAGCACTAGATCCACGCGCCAATTATTCGGCATTATAGGATTCATGATACAAGGAGAGTGGAAAATTAACGCGAAATGCAAAACAAGTTCCACACTTAATTGAATTGAACTCAGTCTGAAATTTAGATCTAGATGGCCTCTATCGAGCCACAACAACATGAATAAATGACCTGAACATGCATCAAGATAAGGTGTCTTAGTGGCAGATTGTGAGCACGTACTCATACAAGGGAGACCTAAAAGACCCACAGTGCCCTTCGGGCACCGTACATAGTAGGTTCGTCGACAAATGTTTGGAAGGAGGTCTAATTTATTACATTATGAACCGATTGAGAAGCATATCGTCAGGGCTGAAGTTGGAGAGCGCGCCACACCGCAAGGCATGAGCAAAAACATAGAACACTCTAGCAATAGCTCTCCTCAGATCTTAAGTGAAAACTGAGACATGCTGAAATATAACCCACGAAGGCATGTAAAGCCGACGCTCGGTATGGATGCACGTCATGAGACACATGTAAGGCCGAGAGTCACATGAGACCTAAGGCATGCATAATCCTCATTAATTAACCATTAATGAATCAACTGAGTGGTTGCGTGATGGGCCCTCTAGCGAGTCGGCAGTGGCCACGGTGTTCGGCACAGTAAAATAGATCTACTTATAGCTAGCTAGCAGTTGCAAAATCAAGTGGCATAACTGCATGGATCAACTACATACAGACGCCGCAAAATCGCACAACGAGTTGACGACACTTGCCAGATTCACCAGAAGGTCCAAAAGTAGAGCGCTATCGCTGAGTCCAACCCTAAATGCAACTTCCACAGTCATGTCAAGAAAAGACATGTGACTCGCATTAGCCTCCTTCTTCTCGCCTCTCTTTTGCGTATAAGTTAGCCACCACATATGCTAGTCGCTTGCTGCAGCTCCACATATACTTGCCTTATCCATTCCTATAAGCTTAAATAGTCTTGATCGCGAGGGTGCGAGATTGCTAAGTCCCTGTGGCTCACAGATACTATAATTCCAGATGCAGGTCCAGGTGATTCCGCTCCAGGTGACGAGTACGAGCTCAAGTGGGAGTTCGACGAGGACTCTCAGCGTTATTATGTTTCCTTTCCCAATGATCAGTAGTGGTGCCTAGTAGGGGTTATCGATTCAGGGCCTTGTCGCATGTTGGGGGTCTTTTCTATTTTGGCACCGTAGTCGGGCCATGAGTGATTTGTATGATGGATGTTATTTATGTACTTTGATGTGACGTGGCGAGTGTAAGCCAACTATGTACCTCCCCTTTATATTATTTATGTGCATGGGATGTGTGATGATTTCCTGACTTGCGACATTGCTTTCAATGCGGTTATGCCTCTAAGTCGTGCCTCGACACGTGGGAGATATAGCCGCATCGAGGGCGTTACAGAAAGTTTCACAAATCTTGAATACCAAGCATGTTACTATTAAGCAAATTACCATGCTATTAAGACTCTCAAAATAATTTAAGTGAAGCATGAGAGATCAATAGTTTCTTTAAAACAAATCCACCACCGTGCTCTAAAAGATCTAAGTGAAGCACATAGAGCAAAACTACTTAGCTCAAAAAGATATAAGTGAAGCACATAGAGTATTCTATCAAATTCTAATTCATGTATGGCTCTCTCAAAAGGTGTGTACAGCAAGGATGATTGTGGCACACTAACAAGCAAAGACACAAATAATACAATACGCTCCAAGCAAAACACATATCATGTTGGTGAATAAAAATATAGCTCCAAGTAAATTACCAATGGAAGTGGACGAAAGAAGGCATCCCCAAGCTTTGACTTTTTGGTGTCCTTGGATTATCTTGGGGGTGCCATGGGCATCCCCAAGCTTAGGCTCTTGGTTGTCCTTGAATATTACCTTGGGGTGCCTTGGGCATCCCCAATCTTAGGCTCTTGCCACTCCTTATTCCATATTCCATCGAATCCTTACCCAAAAATTGAAAACTTCACAACACAAAACTTAACAGAGAACTCGTAAGCTCCGTTAGTATAAGAATATAAATCACCACTTCAAGATACTATAATGAACTCATTATTTATTTATATTGGTGTTAAACCTACTGTATTACAACTTCTCTATGGTTTATAAACTATTTTAATAGCCATAGATTCATCGAAATAAGCAAACAACACACGAAAAACAGAATCTGTCAAAAACAGAACAATCTGTAGTAATATGGATCAAACGTATACTTCTAGAACTCATAAAATTCCCAAATAAATTTATGGACCTGAGTAATTTATCTATTAATCATCTGAAAAAAGAATTAACTAAATATCACTCTCCAAATAAAAATGGCAGCAGTTCTCGTGAGCACTAAAGTTTCTGTTTTTTACAGCATGATCAACAAGACTTTCCCCAAGTCTTCCCAAAGGTTCTACTTGGCACAGACACTAATTAAAAGCATAAAACCACATATAAATAGAGATTATATGAATTATTTATTACTAAACAGGAACAAAAAGCAAGGAACAAAAATAAAATTGGGTTGCCTCCCAACAAGCGCTATTGTTTAACGCCCCTAGCTAGGCATGATGATTTCAATGATGCTCACATAAAAGATAAGAATTGTAACATAAAGAGAGCATCAGAAGAATATGACTAGCACATTTAAGTCTAACCCTCTTCCTATGCATAGGGATTTTGTGAGCAAACAACTTGTGGGAACAATAATCAACTTGCATAGGAAGGCAAAGCAAGCAAAACTTCAAAATTTTAAGCACATATAGAGGAAACTTGTTATTATTGCAATTCCTACAAGCATATGTTCCTCCCTCATAATAATTTTAAGTAGCATCATGAATGAATTCAACAATATAACCAGCACCTAAAGCATTCTTTTCATGATCTACAAGCATAGAAAAATTACTACTCTCCACATAAGCAAAATTCTTCTCATGAATACTAGTGGGCTCAACAAAGTAACTATCATGGGATTCAAAATTGAAATCTAGATGACAAGTTTCATTGTTATCATTATTATTTAAAGCATACGTGTCATCACAATATTCATCATATATAGGAGGCATGCTTTCATCATAATAAATTTGCTCATCAAAACTTGGGGGACAAAAAATATCATCTTCATCAAACATAGCTTCCCCAAGCTTGTGGCTTTGCATATCATTAGCTTCATAGATATTCAAGGAATTCATACTAACAACATTGCAATCATGCTCATCATTCAAATATTTAGTGCCAAACATTCTAATGCATTCTTCTTCTAGCACTTGAGCACAATTATCGGAATCCTTATTTTCACGAAAGACATTAAAAAGATGAAGCATATGAGGTAACCTTAATTCCATTTTTTTGTAATTTTCTTTTATAAACTAAACTAGTGATAAAACAAGAAACTAAAAGACTCGATTACAAGATCTAAAGATATACCTTCAAGCGCTAACCTCCCCGGCGACGGCGCCAGAAAAGAGCTTGATGTCTACTACACAACCTTCTTCTTGTAGACGTTGTTGGGCCTCCAAGTGCAGAGGTTTGTAGGACAGTAGCAAATTTCCCTCAAGTGGATGACCTAAGGTTTATCAATCCGTAGGAGGCGTAGGATGAAGATGGTCTCTCTCAAGCAACCCTGCAACCAAATAATAAAGAGTCTCTTGTGTCCCCAACACACCCAATACAATGGTAAATTGTATAGGTGCACTAGTTCGGCGAAGAGATGGTGAAACAAGTGGTATATAGATAGTAGATAAAGGTATTTGTAATCTGAAATTATAAAAACAGCAAGGTAGCAAGCGATAAAAGTGAGCGTAAACGGTATTGCAATGAGTTGAAACAAGGCCTAGGGTTCATACTTTCACTAGTGTAAGTCCTCTCAACAATAATAACATAATTGGATCACATAACTTTCCCTCAACATGCAACAAACAGTCACTCCAAAGTCACTAATAGCGGAGAACGAACGAAGAGATTATGGTAGGGTACGAAACCACCTCAAAGTTATTCTTTCCAATCAATCTGTTGGGCTATTCCTATAGGTGTCACAAAAAGCCCTAGAGTTCATACTAGAATAACACCTTAAGACACAAATCAACCAAAACCCTAATGTCACCTAGATACTCCAATGTCACCTCAAGTATCTGTGGGTATGATTATACGATATGCATCACACAATCTCAGATTCATCTATTCAACCAACACAAAGGACCTCAAAGAGTGCCCCAAAGTTCCTACCGGAGAATCACGACGAAAACGTGTGCCAACCCCTATGCATAGGTTCATGGGCGGAACCCGCAAGTTGATCACCAAAACATACA